>NC_054560.1:7787213-7812213 GCF_017654505.1 Polyodon spathula
AAGAGAAATACAAATCTGCATTTTTTTATACAAAAAGACAAACATGTATTGAATAACACTGTATTTCTATTACATTAGATCTCAGGATTAATGATATTTGCATTAAAAAAAGAAAAAAAAAACAAACAAAAAGATGCCATAAATCAGGGCTTAGATACAATCAAAATTACAGCAGGGCCATAGTCCTTATAAATTAGAACTATGATGGTGCCATAAACTTCAGGGATGGAAATAAGACTTCATTGCATAGCAGTTTCACCCATTGCAGATTTTAACGTGTGCTTGATTAGCCACAGTGTATCCTGTAGGGAAGAAGCTCTGTTGTGTTTGAATAAACTCGTAGCTAACCAAGGAATGAATCAATCCTTTACGCAGTGGGAGTTTTATTTCCATCACTGAACTTGCATTTCATTGGTTCAGGTTTACCAGGTATAGTTACTGGCTTGAGTCCTGGATGGTTTATTTGAACAGGGAACATGTCCGAAACACAGACTTGGCGTGCTTTGTCCTTTCATATGTAGTTTAAGATACATATTTCAATAGTCCAAAATTATGAATTTACAAGAATACTTTATTTTAGTGTGGCAAAGGGGGTATACATGTACCAGGAAAATAAAGTCCAATAAATACAAAATTAATATTTATAACCACCTTATCTATTACAGTTGGTTGGAGGCAATAATATATACCCTGAGAATGCAGCGACAATCACCTGACCTACAGAAGAATAATAAAATAAATAACAAAATTACACGTTTCAAAGTTCAATCTTTGCACAGCAAATTCAGTACGATAACAAAACTAATAATAATGTTAATGGCATCAAAAAATGAAATAACTTCACAAAAAGCTACAGAAAGTGTATCCGTTGAAAACAAGAATCCCTTTGCACAGCAATTCCGTTCTTACCATGAGCTTCATGAAATCAGATACACCCGAGTTGAAATGGACTTAACTTCTGAAAACTGTCAGATAAAACTTGAATAACTCAAGCCTTACCCAGAACATTACTCCAGTGTACTGAAAAAAAAAACTAAAAACAAACCTGTATTTATATACTGTAGCATTTATAAACTGTTCTGTATTAGCAAGCAAAGCGCTCTTGAAAAATTGTAGTTTGTGCCCCCTTTGCAAACTGTAAAGACAGTATATATAACTTTAAAAAAGACCATCTGCTGAAGGGTTTAAATAAACCAGTTTCATTGATAATTAAGACAAAATTGCTGTGGGAAATCCCCAAACCGTCTCACTTAATTTACACCGAGCGACAAGAATATGCATAATATCCATTACAGAAGCTTGCAGAACATTCCATTGGACATCACAAAGCCCGGTGTACACAGGGTCTACACGGAACCAGGACCAGAGTGCTTCAGCGTCCACAGTCACTGCAGCACAGTCTTCAAAACGTCCAGCCCCACTCGTCTCTGATCTGCCGTTTTCACATTGCAGAAGGACAGTGAGACACGTCGTCAAAATTCCAGACACCTCTGGCAATAAAGTTCTACGAGAGAAAAAAAAAAGTCAGGAATCCAAAGCACTTGCATCCGACACAACTTAAATACCTGAGGAACAAACTCATTTTAATGGACTTTGTCCAAGGTGCAAATGGAATTCCTGGCACCTAGAGTAATTCTGCACTCAGTCTCCCCCCACCCCCCACATGAAAACTCAACCAAGTAACATGGCACACCTTACTGAAACCTGTATAGGAATATGCATTTCAGGGAGGACCAAACTACCTGTTCCCAGCCTATAGAGACCTAAAAACACAAACAAGCCATTTCATGAACTGTACCGTCCTGTCACTGCACTCCTGAGCTACATAGGCAGGGCCAGATTAAAACATCTAGAATACCTCCTTTTTCTGGCCTCTGTCAGGTAACTGCGATTGCTATCTGTGTGAACAGATCTGTGAAAAATGCAACTGGAGAGGACAAGGCACGTGCAGGTTGTGTTTATTTAAATGCTACCTGGTGTTCACAATCATTGACGCTGCTTTGCACCGATTTGCATGTCAAGGTAAAAGCGCTGCAAAGGAAAATGTTACCAGGGCAAAGGGCTTTCATTTTCAAAGCCTGTATTTTCAACAAGTGCATTACAAAGTTGCCACAATAGACAGATCATCTACTACATAACAATGACACGCTAGTTCAAACTACTTTATGGTATGTTGTGTGGTTATAATTATCTACAGTCATAGACAAAAGTGTTAGCTCGCTAGCACTGCTGTATTGGTGATCTCTAAACCATCTGCGAATCAATTTCAAAGCTGGGAACGCCTTCTCGGCAAGTCCAGAGATCAAGCTAATCTTTTTAAATCTCTGTTAATAAATACCAACCCAATTCCATTGCTGCATGGCTTCAATATATTGAAGGACTAGCCGCAGACATGCTGTTCCAATGGGTAGTTTTTACAGGGGGAACCCCTTTGAAATAGAAGTCATTGGACAAACCACATTACCTTCAGTTGATTTAAAAAAAAAAAAACACAGCGATCCTCTACAGTTGGATTATTTCTTAATTGTATATAATTTCTGTATGTTTTACACCTCGGAACCGCATCCTTTCTTAAACTGAACATGTTAAACAGGCACTCATTTCTCTAATGGATATTTGGCAACTGCACAAAGATGAAACAATAAAAGCTCTTTAAGCGAATATGAATGCAGTCCTGCCATTTACTGGCTTGATTAATGACTCTGGGGAGTGGAGGGAGGGAGCGGGCTCCATCACGAAATGCTAATCCTGGTAACTCCCCGCACCCTTTCAACTTTGAAATGAATGAAACATTAGTATTGAATTGGTTGTTACTTGGCGTCCCTCACCCCTCCCCTTGCCTTCAGACACTCTGTGCCGGGAGCTATTAACAGCTGCTTGGGGCTGCAAAGCCACGCAGTGCACGGGCACCTTTGACCCCTGGTTGCGGTTGAGATCTCCAGAGCAGGGCTGCCACATATGGACGGGGGGCTGGATCACTAACTGGCTACTGCAGCTCTCTCAACTTCCAGAAACCAGAGACCGTCTCAGACATGCAGCTGTAAATATAGCCCAGGACTTACTGAATCTGCCTGCCAGGCTACCTAGCTACACAATCACAACCCAGACACACAACACAGAAACGCTCTTTAAAAAAGGCAAAGTCCGAGGTCGTACAGTTTTAATTTGAAGGCTTGACTAGTAATCTTGCCATATAGTATTAAAAACGACACTGTATTATAATATACACTAGCACAAAGGGGTATACGATCATCACAAAAGATACAGGGCGATCTTAAAATTAGACACAATTCGCATGAATGTCAACTTGAGAATTTTGTATCAAAGGCAATTTCTCAGGAACAACAATGATCTGGTTCAAGCCCAGATTTTCCCAAGGTGACCGTTACGCTACCTGTGGCTGACCATTAGTCATTTGCTGGCTCTGCTGTTGTCACTTGGAATAGTCTCCTCCCAACCACAAAAATCAAACAATACCTGCTTGTTTAAAAAGCAGTTTTCGGAGGGATCTGCCAACACAACCGCTGCCTGCTTTTAAAAGCGATGTTTATTAATCTACCCAGCTCTTCACCGAGTCAATCCTGTCCCTGCTGCCAGGGCATTAACACAGATTCTACAGAGAGATCCGCCTGCACCTTTTCTGTCTGTCCCGTCCCTCGTCCCCCCCCCAAATTTAAACTGATCTTTTTGCTTCTCTTCCAGTCTGTTCAGCCAGTATTCAAAAGACGTGCAGCAGAGGGAGGCTGTTCAAAATACAGAACAGCTTTCATTCTGCATCAGCAGAAGACAAAGGGAGACGCTGTTACTTGAAGTGAGACTCTGACAAGCACGTTATTAAAACACTTAATAAAATCCTTATTTCAACTACAGACACTGCAGATTTAAAAAAAAAAAAAAAAAAAAAAAAAAAAAAAAAAAACACACTAGGGAGTCAACAGTAGATTGAATATTCCAGTGCCAAACCTGTCTTCGTTCAAACTCAATGCACTTGTATTACAGACCTTAAAATACTCTCGGGTGCCAAGAAGGTAGCTCGCTAATCTTCCGTAAATCGTCAGCATGTATAATAAAGGCTGCATTCTTGCAGCACCTCCTACCAGGGTTAAGACATGCATGGAAGCAGTGCAGACCGCAACTTGGCAGTAATCAGATGGGTATAAAGGAGATTAAAAGTCTTAATAGATAAGCAATGTGTGTTTAGTTATTTATGCATTTTACTCCCAGGAAAATGTAGTGAATTACAAATGACTTTTTTTTTTTTTTTTTTTAATGCAGAGGTGTGTAGCAATATCACTTCCACGAAACAGGGTTTAAAATGCACTGACGGATTGGATCTGTTCATTCAAATTGTCAGTTTCCTCCTCGTGATTCTTGAGTCACTCTCAAATGCAGTTTAAGAAGAAACCATTTGAACAGCCGCTCGTTTCCTCGCGTCCCTTCGTCAGTTAACAGAGCTCAATTAGATTTATTTTACATGCAGAGGTGTGTCTGAATTGATCACACAGTCCAGTAGAAGGGTTAAACCCTGGTGAAAAGGAAGCGAGTGGTTAAATGCGATTCTGATATAAATCAGCACCTAAAATAGGGCAATGGAAATATCTGGTGGAACAGGAACATAAAACCTACCTTTTATTATTGAATCAGATGCTTAATGTGATTAAAATGGAGATCCACAATGCTGATTACATTAAGAGGTTTTCCTTGCACTGGTTTTGAAGTATGACCACTTTTAACCTCAGGATCATGCTGAACCAGAATGACCCTTAGGCTTTTTATGCTGGGCTAGTCCTGCCTCTATAGTTTACTTACTGTTAGTCTACAGAGCTATGCTGACCACATTAACACCTCACTCCTCAAAAGTGAACCACCTTAAAAAAATAAATAAATAAACACAGCTGTTTGCTTTTGCTCAACAGCAAGCAGCCATTGGGAGCTCTGTTTGCAGTTTTCAGGTCCAGTATTTACTTTCTATATAAATGGAGACAATTTAAGGTGGAACAGCAGCAGGAATCTAAATGAAAATACTGGATTATATTTCTAAAGAATGTCTGACAACTTAATTTGCTTTTTGTTTTTTTGAGCTAAACTAAAATCAAAAGTCAGAAATTGAGGAAAAAGAAGCCGACAGACAACCAAGAGATACCGCCTTGAATGACCTAGGTAATGAAACCTGACTCCACCAAGCAAGCGTTGCAACTGTGAGGCATGTCAGAAACATGTGCCTCATTGGGGAAGGGTTAGATTCTATACCCGTCACGAAACTGCTTTTAATTGCCGAAAAATAACTAAGTGCTCACGTGGGAAATGCACGTTTTCAGGGAGTTACAGGCCAAAATAAAGACTAATTGGCAGCACAGAATTCCTATCATCTTGTTTAGTCAACACACAGCACTCTGCTTCAAAAGGAAGCTCTACTCAATACAGTCCTGTTTAACTAGTTACAGGCACCCTGCCTGAAGCCAAGCAGAGTCACACTTGCATCATACAAAAGCTGTGTGACGCTGCAGCTAATGCAACACAAGCAAGTCTAAAAGGTCACGAAGACTAACCAACCCTGTGAAAATCCTTCACTGTTCTGTGATGCAATTTTTATTTTACACTGTGCAACTGCCACTGCTTATCTCCTATTAAACTCACCTTCCATACACTGTGTCCTCCTGACGTTCTAGGAAGAGAGGTATTTCCAAGTGCTGACGAAAGCAGTAGGTATGAGCGAGTACGGCACGCTGGTGACACTGTCCCAAGTGTCTGTAGAGGGATCATAGCAGTCCAATGTTTTACAGCGCTGAGCGCCAAAATAGCCACCCACTACATATAGTCTGTTCCCCGATGCCACCGCATGGCAGCTTATCCTCTTTGCCATGACGTCGCCAAATTTCGACCACTGGTACGTCTCGCTGTTGAAGCGGTAGGCTGAGCTGGCTGAGAATTCGGTGTCCCCTCCAATCACTATGATGTGGTTTCCCAGGCTGGCCGCCGCGGTGTAGCGCCAAGGCTGAGGACAACACGTGGGCACCGTCCACCGATTCTCGCAAGGGTCAAAGCACTGGACTTTGGGCAGCCTGTCCCGGTTGACGCTGGTGCCACCGAAGACAAAGAGTTTCATTTTGGCCCCAACCACTGCAGCGTTGCTGACGCCCTCCCGGAGAGGTGCCACGAGGGTCCACTTGTTGGTCTGCGGGTCGTACTGCTCCACTTGTTTGAGGGACACGGATGGGGAGGCAGGGAACGAGCCAGCTACAGCAGTGTGGCCGCCAACCACGTACAACATGTGATCGAGCTCAGCTGATCCGTGCCCGAACCTGGCCACCAACATTTGCGCCGCTTTGGACCACTCGTCGTGGAGGGTGTCGTACACCCACACGTCTTTGGAAGCCCCATTCGCAGAGCCCCTCCCGCCGGTCACGTACACCTTGCAGCCGATTGCGCAGGCACTGCACTCTTTGCGTGGGCTGGGGATGTCCGTCTTGGGGGTGATCTCATTGGTCTTGCGGTCTATCATGTACACCTTGTCGCACATGAAGGTCTGGCCGCCCAGAAGCAAGAGCGCCTGGTTGACCTTGCGGGGGCGGGCGCAAAACCCAGTCACCACCCCATCGTTCTGCAAGATCCTCATCTTGCACCTGACGGCATCTTCCACGATCTCCAGACCCAGCTTGTGGCCGACCACCAGCTCTTCGGAGGCCACGTTCTTCAGAAGGTAAGACTCGGGCAGCAGGGCCAGCCTAACGCAGCGCAGCAGTTCCGGGAGGTCCTCGTGCCGCCGCCCTAGGTCGTACTTCACCCAGTCGATGACTGCCTCGTACACCAGGATCTCGTCCTCCACCTCCAGCTCCTCGCTCAGGATCAGCTCCAGGAACTTGTCCTTGGGGAGGCCGAGGAAGTCTTCGGTCTTGAAGAGGGAGGTGAAGTTAGCCAGGCACATCCTCCAGGAGAGCTCGAAGAGGCGCTCGCAGCGATGGGCATCCGAGAGCAGCATCATCCCCAGGCAGTTGCTGGGGTGCAGGTTTTTCTCCAGGAACTCGGCGCAGGCATCCCGGATGTCGTGGAACTGGAGCATGTCTCCGGCTTCCAGGAGAGACTCTGCGTTCTCCTCGTTGATGAGGACCCGGGCAGAGTAGGCATAGTCCAACAGCAGCTCCAGGACCTCCGGGTGCAGGGAGTCGTGGAAGTTCACCTCGGCGTCCCGGCTCTCCTTGAGCCCGCCGCTGAACATGGCGTCGAAGTAGCGGCTGCAGGAGGCCAGCACTGCGCGGTGGCAGTGGAAGGTCCGGCTCCCTGCCCGCAGGGCCACGTCCGTGAAGAGGCAGCGCTTCCGCAAGAGGTTGAGCTGCGTCAACAGGCTGTCCGCGTGCGAGGACTTGTGGAACAGCTGGATGTTCATCGACCCGGAGCTCGATCTCGACTTCCGATTCTCGTGGTTGCTGACAGACATCTCAGGTCAATTGCTTTTACCTGGAAAAGAAAAACACAGATTGGATTTAACTAGTTTCCACTGCTTCTGGTTTGTCAGTGGCCAGTATGAACATTTCTTAGCTTGCATTCAGTAGCATTATATTAACCCTGTAATGCCCATTTCTGTATCACATCTGATACAATGCTTAGCCACACCTCTATTATTTTTTTTAAACCCAGCCTCACAAGCCAGAATTTTTCATTTGCAAAATTTGTGTCAGAAAAAAAAAAAAAAAAAAAAAAGGCATTTAAAAAAGAAACAGAATCTAGTTCCATAAATAAAATATTCTAATTTCAAACATGCTTGGGCATCACAGGGTTAATTACATGTTATATTTAAATTAAATACATCAGTTAGATATGTCTGTAAAACCACCATGCCGTAACAGATAGGGCTATATTCTTTGTAAAATACTGTATGCTGTTCCCAGAGACTATAATGGGACTCTGAACCCTGGTTTATTTCTTGAAAAAAAACAAAAAAAAAAAAAACACTAAATTCCTTCTGGTGCATTTATTGTTTCCAGCTTTCAAAATTAAATCAGTCAGAAAAACAGATTCATTTGTAACCCATCTCTACCAGTTTTCCCAATCTGGTTTTTGGTCCTTGGTGATATTGTTAATGTATATAGTTCACAGTTACCTTCCCCAACTACACCGGCTTGGTGTCTGAACAATGCTAATCAAATAGGATTTAAACCAGGATTAAATTCAGCAGATTGCAAACAAACTTTTCAAAAGAAGCCTGCAAATGATTTAACTTCCATTTCCCATGAAGCTGCTTAAGGACTGCCAACTAGCATGCACATAAATCAACTACACACACACACACACACACACACACACACACACACACACACAACTGTTGTACATTTTGAATATATTTGCCACTGGCGTTTTAAACTATAGTACAGTGCATGCCCTATAGTAACTGCAATAGCAGTTAACCCTATTCCAGCTTTTTCTATTATCTTGAATAGCCACAGTATGCAGGTAACAAGCTCAAGTGTGTCTTATTAAAACTCATAGAAAAACCAGGAATGGATCAAAACCGCTATGCAATGGGAGTCTAATTTCCATCCCTGTGTTGTGCTTGCATTCAAAATGTAGACGGGTTTCTGATTTTTTTTACAAGACTGAGGCTCACACTGCATTTAAAATAAAGGATCCGGATCATGCAATTAGCAGAGATGCAATAAAGACAGAACTACTGGCTATTGATGAACATGGCTACGCGGACCGCCTTGTTCTCTTGCCCGAACATTTAGAGATTTTAACAGCTTTACCAGGTTAAAAAACCACCCAAAACACTGCAGTAAGTAAAGCGTTGTTACAATTCGTATTTGCTTTATTTAGATGTACAGTACTTCTTATGTATGTGTGTGAGATTTTGCAAAATGCAACATGCCCACACATGTCCCATTGTATAGTTTTGCATGTTATCGTATCTACATTTGTTTCATAGCCTTTATAGAAAAAAAAATACTTTAAAATGTATCGCTGCAACTTTAATACGGTAACTCAGAAAAATATAAATGCAAAAGCCAAATGTTATAGCACGTGGATAGAGTACTAAAGACGCAATGGTTTTAATGAGTTAACTCATATATGCCCATGCTTTGGTTAAACATATTAAATGCGTAACTCTGTACTGGAGGGGGAGAAAAATGATTAACAGGCTATAAATTACACAAGCAACTGGCATGTTATTGTTTAGTACTGCAGTTCACTTTTCTGTAGTATATACATACAAAAATTACATAGTTTCAACGATAAGTCGTTGGCAATGTAGATCGACCTCGACGAAGCTTATTTGGTGAAAATGATTAATACAGCAGTACCGGTATCCAACAACAGAACAAAGTAAACAAAACAATACACCATATGTATAAACAACAACAACAACAACAATAATAATAATAAGGGTGGTAAAAAAAATCAGCTAATAACTCGAACAACGACTTAAAGCAATGCGAGAAATCCAGCTCGTTTTCGATTCTACAGTGTTACTTGCACCGCTTCGAAAAAGCGAATTCAACGGAATTAGGAAAGCTACCAACGATTAAAACTGAAGCCACCATTTGCAGAACCGTATTAAAGTGTGAAATAAACGTATTCATCTACGACATGCTTACCGAGAGACTGGTGAGAACCTCAAGTCTTTGCTTCTGCAAGTTATACAAGTAACCACAAACTAACTTCTGACAGGAATCACTTCTCCAAACGTCTTCCGCAACACCAGGTTTGCATGGCACATACGCGCTTGTTTTTAAGAATATAATGAAGTTTGTTTTAGATATAACAGTACAAACCGGAAAGGCCCAAGACGGTTCAACAGCTGATCACCGTTTACGTCTATGACTTCGTAGAGCACTGTGTGAAATGCTCCTGAATCAGAGCTCGCTTCCCGTACATATGCGAAGCTAGCCCCGCCTGTGAATCACTGGGGTGGCCAATCCCAGCCCAGCGGCAAGATGAAAGAGGAACAAACGCCACACATAAAAAAAAAAAAAAAACTTGCAACATTTTTTAACCCCTTTTACAAAATGCCATAAAAAGTACATTTACTGTCTGTTTATGCAGCAATCCGTAAACGATAAAACAAACACACATACCTACTGTATGGATCATCTTTAAGCATACACTGTAAGTATCTGTGTATACGAAATACAGAATGCCCATTTATTTATCTATCTTTTATGTATGTATTCATTTATGTATTTATCTATGTATGTATGTGTCTTTTTAATCAGATAATATACAATACAGAGCGGAAAGTCGGCCAATGACCGCCTGCGGTCAAATGAAACCGCTTCGGTTATGTGTTGACACTGGCGCTCATGATGAAAGCAAAATCATCTAAACGTGAAGAAAGCGTTCTGGCCTGGGTGTTGTTGGTTTTATTGTATGTTCTGCTGGTGAATCATTGATAACACTGTAGAAGCTCACTGTGCGCTGCAAAACCACATGGGTGTGTTCTGCAATTCTGCATTATTATTATTGGACCCTACTCACACACCCAAGCAGTCTCATTCATTAATTTATAAATGTTTCTGAACGATATATGTAAATACAATTCTATTAAGATTTACATATTGTAATTATGCGTGAGTACACACGTATTTAAGTAATTACTATGCAAATACACCGGCATTTCGAGAAACGTAATGTGTTACCCTTACCCAGTTTGACTGCAAAGCTAAATTCACAGTTCTTACTGATTTCATTTTAGCAATCAACATTTAAGAGCAAGATGCGCGCACTGGACAGTACACTGCATTTCTTGTGTTTTCTACTTCTGAGATTTGGCTCTGACGAAGTGTAACACAATCAGGCAATTTACTTTGCATTCTGTGCTATGTGAGATCCTTGAAATCATGAGATAGCATTACTGGAGATGTCTGAAAAGGCTATTAGTGGGCTGAAAGGCTCATTGTGGGCTGGGTTCCTGTATGCGCGAAGAGGAGGAGAGAGATCTGTGCTCGCTGTCAGTGACAAGTGAAACTGGAATAGAAACGAACAGGACAGATATCCCTTTGGAAGAATCAGCTCAGAAATGCACCCTACTTTAGTAACACAGCATTGAAGTGTCTGGTGTTGCAAGGGATTACTCTCGATCCTACTAATAGTGTCTATTGGACCAGTGCACTGCAATCATTAAGTTGCATAGTATTCAGTCCTAGGTCTCTAGGATGCCAAATGTGAAAAAGCTTGGTTGAATCTAGAAATAAGAATACTTGGTAACTGCATTGAGTGTCTCTGATTACTGTGTCTTTACATAGTAGTAAATGCATAGCTGCTTTACACACTATTACAGTGTTATCATGCACAGTTGCAGTGAACCCTAAACCCATGTGAGGACACTGTCTGACATGTGGATGAAACCTGACTGCTCATTAATCATTAAACCCCCCCCCCCCCCCCCCCCCCCATCCCCCCCCACACAGCAGATGAGAGGGTCTCCGTTAAAAAGATCATTATTTCATATTGCAGCGATTCCTGTTTCATTATGCAGTCTTTATAATGTAATTCGATGAGGACGAGCGCTTTAATTGAATTGATGTGGCTATGCAGTGTATTAGTTTTAGTAGCTGTCCTGGGTTCATCAGTGTAATCCATAGGGGGCATGGCTAACTTTAGTTAATGTGGCTCTTGACAAACCCAATGCTTTCATAACAGATTTTGAATTTCAACTGCAATTCATTCTGTTGAGGATGTGCAAATTAAGTAAATATGGTGTTTTTTAGTTTTTTTTTATGTTTGTTTTTTTTTAGTTTGGATCTGATTTTGTAATAATCGATTTCACCCATGTAGTTCTGGTTGATAAAATATGCTGCAATCAGAACTACAGCCAAGGGATTCAATACCAAAACAAAAACAAAAAAAAAAAAAAAAAAACGATTTCAAGGCTGTTAGATTAGACCTGAGAATAGACCAGAGGTTTCATATGTCAAAGACCCTCTCTTGCAAGAGCCAGTCTCTGAAATCTCACAGCTGAGAGATTGTCCCTGGAGGGACACCCCTCCCCCCCCTCCCCTCTCCTTTCCACATTCTGGCAGGCATCTGGCCGCAATGTCTCTTTATTGGTCTATGCATGCTTGTCTGAAGCCCCCGGGGGGAGAGCTGTGAATATCAAACAGCTCCTCAAGGGTAACCTGAAGCAAAGTGCTGGAGGGGACCTGACACCGTGAAAGCAGCCCCTGCTCTCAGCGTGTTGCAATGACAGGAGTGATACAGCACTGCGCTCCTGGGCAGCAGGTGCACAGTGCATAATGTTTAATGTATGAGTTCTTGTCTGGGTGCTCGTTTGTTTCTATGACAGCTTGTGAGGTTTATAACTACTGGAAGCTCTGTAGCACTGTATATATATATA
Organism: Polyodon spathula; assembly: GCF_017654505.1. NCBI lineage: Eukaryota > Metazoa > Chordata > Actinopteri > Acipenseriformes > Polyodontidae > Polyodon > Polyodon spathula. The sequence continues at coordinate 7,799,542 of NC_054560.1, forward strand.
TATATATATATATATATATATATATATATATATATATATATATATATATATATTCTCATCATATAGAGAGGAAGAATGGGGAAAGAGGGAGGGAGTGAAAGAGGACAGGAATTCATACACAGCAGGAATGAAGGTAAAGTTTGCTTGGAGACAACAGGATCCAATTATATCTCTCTGAGTGCTTCAGCTCAATGGTTCTTCAAGCAGTCGTGCTGTATTGTGCGTGTGTAAATGGGGATAGGGTGTCGACACTTTGTCCCCTCTCTGCACAGTTAGACACACAAAGAGCTCTCATTGAAGTGCTCGCTACCCTCTTATTAACGGGTTTTCCTTTTGTACGAATTAACAGATTAGACGAGTCCTAGCAAACAGCTGCCTTGTATTCGCCATGCAAACACCTGTAGGGCAGAACAATGTCAAATAAGGCGTGTATTCACTAGGCTTTCGCAACTTCATTGCATGTTACCAGAAATTTAATTTAATTTACGTATTTAATTTTGGAGCTTTGCTCTGCTGCTGTACTGGTATACAGGCAGGGAGGAGAGAACTGCTTGAGGCATTTTGCCTTTGCAATATGTTTCAAAGGTAAGACTATGGGTGCTGAGTGAGGGACAGGAGCTAGTAAAGATGGGGAATTGGATTATAGAAAATAGAAGATTGCTATTGATTTGTTCTGAAGCAATTCAACACAAAGACATATTCATGGATATCGGTTTTATTACATAAACAACAAGACATTACATGGTTTTGCATTTAGGGTTTTGTTCATACTTGGGGATACTTTACAGAACTGTGCCCTGCTAGAGATTCCACTAATTACCAGAATGGCTTTTAAACTGGTCAGCGTAGCGAATTGTGCTGGTTCAAGAATAAAAAAATAATAATTTGGTTCCCAGTTTCCCACCATCAGTTATATCCTTCAGATCACTGCAATGCAAACACAGTATGCTAACTAAAGGCACTGATGTGTGGATTTGGTAAAGCAAACACCCTTCTGTAATACTGTATATATGAATAAATGTAAACGTGCGATGTGCTACCTTGAAACTTTGAGAAACAGCGCCATCTATTGTTACAGCAAGAGAATGCAATATTGGGTCTGGTTTTGAATCGCCACTCTCCGTTCTTCGTATGAGGTTTGCTCAACAGGTTACAGAGTGTTGCTTCGTTTTCTTAGGACGGATACCACATTTAAAATGTGTTTGTCATAAACATGCTATTTGGTCCAGCCATGCCCTTATTTTTTTTTAATGTGTCAAATTAAACCCCGACCAAGTCTTGAATACACGTCTTGCTCAAAGATTCTTGCCAATTCTAAACTTTGCAAACTGAGTCGTACGATTTTGTTATCGTATATTTAAATCTGTGTTCTGTTCTGCACAGCTCTGTAATTAACCTAATTAATAGCAAAGGTAATTAAATAATGCACAATGCCACCTTTGGGATCATATAAAGTATACTATACTTGTGTTTTGTTTATTCAGACCGTGCTGAAATATTTCTTCTTACTGTGTATGTTTTATAACACACGCCTTTCAAAGTGCATTTACCTTGCTAGGTTTGTACTTTCAATTTTTTTAATAGTTTATGGCCTATTTAAAACCCCTTGCTAATATGCATTCACCAATAAAGTTATATAAAACTAATTTTAAACAATTTATACAAAATAAGTAAATACATCTTTAGCTTTTATCATAAAGCGATTTTTCTACACCCGATAGTATGAATTTGTAATTTTTTTCTGGAGAAAATGTTTTATTGCTATGTAACTGTGTAGGGTACCCAGTGTAATACTGGGAAACCAATAATACCATGCAAAACTGTTATATTTGTTACATACGTCTGTACTTTAGTGCGATTTGGAACTTGTAGTGTTTTTTTTTTTTTTTTTTTCCTATATAAATATATTTATTTGTATGTATATTAATTCAACTATAATAACGCTGGGTAAAGGGGAAGGTGGAGGCTGTTCGTTCTTCTACAGGAGCGCGGTCAGATCTCACCAAAGGCACCTGAGGTAATTCTATAAAATACAATACAAAAATAAAAATAAAAAATGATACATTTGAATTGTAACCTTACTGTCTGCGCCCAGCAGAAAACACAAGCTATACAAACAATTCATGAACGCAATTATGCAACTTCCAGTTGTTAACCAAAAAAATCTACTTTTTTTACTAAAATGAAAGGTATACAAAAATTAAGTAACAGCCACATTCAAAAAAGTGAATGAATTAAGTTACTGTACAGATTTGTACCTATTTTAAGATGTGAAATCACTGTTTGTCCACTAGATGCCGCTGTTTATCAATGTACAGAGAATGCTTTCATGGCTGTGGAGCGCTGTTTTAATAGTTTTACCTGACTGCAGGTCCTCTAAGCATTTCTGGATAGCCTCTAAGCGACGGACGTTTTCAGCCAGCGAGCCCGTTAGGGACTCAGTGAAGGTGGATATGTGGCTCTTGTTTGACATTGTCTGACGTTGGCAGGACCTAAATATCATAAAGATAGCAAAAAAAAAGTGCCGTGAAACAGAGGGATGGATTTGTTAAATTGTCAAATATTCCAGCCATCTGGTAGTGTACAATGAACAAATCACAAATATGCGTGAATAGATAGGCAGACACGCTGTGGTTAAAATGAAAAAGGTTACTTAAAGTTTGCATAAATAATTCAATAAGTAAATAGTAAATTGTCTTGTAATAAGATTCAACACAGTGGGATAGTAAATCGTGTGGCAGAACTGTGCAGTGTTCCCCAGTGCCAGTAACCGCAGTTTAAAACATAAACAACATGTCACCACTGCATTTTGCACCCTTGTTTTTACCTGTTGTGAAGATGGCAATTATGCCTCTGTGTGTCATAAGTTCCTGCAAGAAGGCTTGCACCCTTGGCCCCCCCAATATCTTTGATAGAAGTGGGGTGCACAGCTGCAGATTGCTGCTTTAGCTGTTGCTGTAAGAACTTTTCCATTCCAGCATTGTCTATTGAAGGAACCCGATGCTGGCCTTTCGAAGTTGTCTTTCTCCTGTTTGCCAATAATTTCATCCTGTGTACGTAATGAAAAAAATATAGAAGTAATAAACACCAACGCACTTTACTTGCAGCAGAAAATTATATTCAAAGTGAATCTAATGAAAATTTTTCTTAACTTTAAGTGATCACAACTGGTAAGTATTGGAACAGCATAAAAATAACATGCACTGCCCTTCCTGTCTTCGTGCACTTTCGTACCTAGATACTGCGATTACTGCCCTGGCTGCTGATCTGAATTTTTGCAAGGGGCGAAGGTGCTGTGCAGGGACCCTGACACTGGTCACTGGCTGTGCAGTGAGGGGCGGCAGCGCTCTCTCCAAGCCTGGAGACATGCCTTGCTCAAGAAGCAACACCTTTTTTGGGTGCTTCAGTGACTTTCTTGCATTGCCAGCCTGCCGGTGCTGATAATACAGCTGCTTTTGCTGCTCCTGTAAAGTAAAACCAATGAGACACAACTAGATTACACAGCCTGTTATCTCTCAAATCATTAGCTTTCATCTTATTGTTACTATTATTTTTTTTTATTGCTAAGGCTTAATACTAATGGATGTTTTATAAGCCAGAGACCATGATCACCACAAGCAAGTGCCCTATTCAAAAGAGCCAGGCTTGCGTGCATGTGTGGCTTTACAGCTTCTAATCTCACCTACAAGGGTCAGAATCCATAACAGCATTGCATAACCTTGTTACAATACCGCCAATCAATTGAGAAAACAGGAAGGTAGAAATACAAAATCATCCAAAACAGAACAGCAGGATTATTGATTCTAATAGCCTTTAGTGCCACCTGATGTCTGTATATTTTAACTATTCCTACCACCTTACCTGTTTTTGTCTCTCACTCCTTGCCACCACCTCCTTCTCTCCCCGTTCCATTCTCCTGTGATGTTCTCTGAGCTCAATGGGGTGGCCTTGCTCTGTGTCCAGTAGATGCCGAAGCCCAGTCACCTGCAGGGCCTCACGGAGAGAGGGCTCAGTCTTCAGTTCCTTGAAGAGGTTGGAAGCCTTGAGCTCCTCTGTGATCTGGGACAGCTTGCTCTGCTGCTTAGAGATGAAGGCCAGGCAGCCTAACCCCTCCCACTGCAGCTCGCTGATGACAGATAGTTCCTTGTCCTTCCCCAGCGTTGTTCGTTCATCTCTCTGCCTATCTAGCTCCTGCATGGCCCGGAGCTGACCCTTGACCTTCTCAAGCTCGTTCCTCAGCCTGACTCCCTGCTGCCTCTCCCTGTCCAGACAGAGCTTCTGCTCCTGGGCTTGCGTCAGCAGGGAGTGGATCTGAGAATTCTCCTTGCTCATCTGGGCTTCATTCCCAAACTGGCTGCTAGATCGACTAGTCAGCTCCTCGTCTTCAATGATGGCCTCCAGCTCCTCTCTACGCTTTCTCTCCTTGGCCAGGGTGGACCGTAACTGCTTTATGAAATTCTGGTGCTCAGTCATGATCTGTTGCCACCTGTGGACACTTTCTTCCTCCGTATTTTTCCTGGATTTTACCGTCACCCTCAGCTCTCTTAAAGCAGCGGAGAGCTGATCGATCTGGCACTGTTTGTTCTTCTCTTCAGAGGCAAGAGCTTGGCATCGAGACTGCTCTGTCTTCAGATGCTCCAAGATATCATCCTTCTTGGATATCTCCTGCTGCAGTAAAGCAGAGAGCTGGTGTATCTCATTCTGCCTGTTCTTCTCCTCAGAAACGAGGGCCTGGTAGCGAGAGCGCTCCATCTCCAGCTCCTTGTTGAAGCTGGTCCTCTCCTGCTCAAGAGCTGCAGAAAGCTGGTCAATCTGGGACTGTTTGCTATGACCTTCAGAAACCAGGCCCTGGTAAAGAAGCTTCTCACGGAGGTTGATACTGGACTTTTTCTCCTGCTCCAGAGCTGTAGAGAGCTGGACAATCTCAGAGTCCTTGCTCCTCTGCTCTGCAACCAGGTCCTGGCAGCGAGACTGCTCTGCATGCAGATCCTCACAATGCTTGGTGTTGGAAGTGCTTGCTTCTGAGAGCTCTGCAGAGACCCGTTCAAGCTGGGATTCAAGTTCCTGGCAGTGTGAGTGCTCAATCTCTAGCTCATTGTAGAGGCTGATGTTCTCTTGTTCCAGTTTTGCAGAGAGCTGCTCAATTTGGATCAGTCTGTTACGCTCTTCAGCAATCATAGTCTCACAGTTAGACTGCTCTGCTTGTAGCTTTTCGCGGAGTGTGCTATTGGACATTTTCTCTTGCTCCAGAGCTACAGAGAGCTGGACAATCTCAGAGTCCTTGCTCCTTTGCTCAGAAACAAGATCCTGGCAGCGAGACTGCTCTGCATGCAGATCCTCACGGAGGTTGGTATTGGACATCTTCTCCTGCTCCAGAGCTGCAGAGAGCTGGACAATCTCAGAGTCCTTGCTCCTCTGCTCAGCAATCAGGTCCTGGCAGCGAGACTGCTCTGCATGCAGATCCTCACAATGCTTGGTGTTGGAAGTGCTTGCTTCTGAGAGCTCTGCAGAGACCCGTTCAAGCTGGGATTCGAGTTCCTGGCAGCGTGAGTGCCCAATCTCTAGCTCATTGTAGAGGCTGATGTTCTCTTGTTCCAGTTCTGCAGAGAGCTGCTCAATCTGGATCAGTCTGCTGCGCTCTTCAGATATGACAGCGTCACAGTGACACCGCTCTGCCTCCAGCTCCTCACAGAGGTCTCTGTTGGATGCTCTCTCCTCTTCCAGTTCTGTAGAGAGCTGCTCAATCTGGGACGCCTTGCTCTCCTGCTGAGAGATAAGGTCCTCGCAGCGTGATCGCTCTTTCACCAGCTCCTCCCAGAGGTTGGCGTTGGTCAACCTCTCCTGTTCCAGGGCAGCAGAGAGCTGCTCATCCTTAATCTTGTTGTCCTTCAAAGACAATGACTGTTTGTTGGGCTCTTTAGAGACAAGATCCTCACTACAAGATTGCTCTGTCTGTAGGCTCTTACTGAAGTTGATGTTGGTCATCCTTGCTTCTGAGAGCTCTGCAGAGACCCGTTCAAGCTGGGATTCGAGTTCCTGGCAATGTGAGTGCCCAATCTCTAGCTCATTGTAGAGGCTGATATTCTCTTCTTCCAGTTTTGCAGAGAGCTGCTCAATCTGGATCAGTCTGCTGCGCTCGTCAGATATGACAGCATCACAGTGACACCGCTCTGCCTCCAGCTCCTCACAAAGGGCTGTGTTGGATGCTCTCTCCTCTTTCAGTTCTGTAGAGAGCTGTTCAATCTGGGACGCCTTGCTCTCCTGCTGAGAAATAAGGTCCTCGCAGCGTGATCGCTCTTTCACCAGCTCCTCCCAGAGGTTGGCGTTGGTCAACCTCTCCTGTTCCAGGGCCGCAGAGAGCTGCTCATCCTTAATCTTGTTGTCCTTCAAAGACAATGACTGTTTGTTGGGCTCTTTAGAGACAAGATCCTCACTACAAGATTGCTCTGTCTGTAGGCTCTTACTGAAGTTGATGTTGGTCATCCTTGCTTCTGAGAGCTCTGCAGAGACCTGTTCAAGCTGGGATTCGAGTTCCTGGGAGCGTGAGTGCCCAATCTCTAGCTCATTGTAGAGGCTGATGTTCTCTTGTTCCAGTTTTGCAGAGAGCTGCTCAATTTGGATCAGTCTGTTATGCTCTTCAGCAATCAGAGTCTCACAGTTAGACTGCTCTGCTTGTAGCTTTTCACGGAGTGTGCTGTTGGATGTCTTCTCTTGCTCCAGAGCTGCAGAGAGCTGGACAATCTCAGAGTCCTTGCTCCTTTGCTCAGAAACAAGATCCTGGCAGCGAGACTGCTCTGCATGCAGATCCTTACGGAGGTTGGTATTGGACATCTTCTCCTGCTCAAGAGCTGCAGAGAGCTGGACAATCTCAGAGTCCTTGCTCCTCTGCTCAGCAACCAGGTCCTGGCAGCGAGACTGCTCTGCATGCAGATCCTCACAATGCTTGGTGTTGGAAGTGCTTGCTTCTGAGAGCTCTGCAGAGACCCGTTCAAGCTGGGATTTGAGTTCTTGGCAGTGTGAGTGCTCAATCTCTAGCTCATTGTAGAGGCTGATGTTCTCTTGTTCCAGTTTTGCAGAGAGCTGCTCAATTTGGATCAGTCTGCTGCGCTCTTCAGATATGACAGCATCACAGTGACACCGCTCTGCCTCCAGCTCCTCACAGAGGTCTCTGTTGGATGCTCTCTCCTCTTCCAGTTCTGTAGAGAGCTGCTCAATCTGGGACACCTTGCTCTCCTGCTGAGAGATAAGGTCCTCGCAGCGTGATCGCTCTTTCACCAGCTCCTCCCAGAGGTTGCCGTTGGTCAGCCTCTTTTGTTCCAGAGCTGCAGAGAGCTGGTCAATCTGTAACTGGTTGTTCTTCTGTTCAGACACAAGGTCCTGGCAGTGTGATCTCTCTGTCTTTAGTGCCTCACGGAGGGTGGAGCTGATCGACCGCTCTTGTTCCAGGGTTGCAGAGAGCTGGCCAGCCTTCTTCTTTTCCTGTTCCAGGGAGATCCGCAGTTCCTTCAAGAATGAACAGAAATGTCAGCTTCAAAAACAAATGACAAAATGTGCTTATCTAGCATTCCCACTGGAGCTAGGATGACCTCAGCAGTGTGCACACGCTCTGTTCCTGCATTTGCAAAAGAACTGTACAAATAAGCTGCAATTGTATTTTTAACCTAAAAATGTTTTTTTTTTTTTTTTTTTTTTACTATTTTGCCATTCAAGATCACATCTAAAATCAAAGTCTAGTTTGCAATTACTTCTTTGCCAGCCAAGGATTGCTGCAGGGCCTCCTTTGTGGTGGATAGTCGCTCCTGCAGGTCAGTTGTGATGGTCCTCTCTCTGGTCAGGTTCAAGTCAAAGTCCGCTGCTCTCTCCTGCTCTGTCCTGAGAGAGTTTAGCAGGAATTCTGCTGCTCCCTGTTTGTCCAACAGATTTTTCTTGAGCAATTCATCTAATTCAGAGAGAGAGACAGAGAGAGAGAGACAGAGAGAGAGAGAGAGAGAGAGAGAGAGAGAGAGAGAGAGAGAGAGAGAGAGAGAGAGAGAGAGAGAGAGAGAGAGATGAAAGTGTAAAGTTCTACCCATGGTTGGACTGTTGAGAGAGCAGACTGAAACTGCCACATTTATAACTGCTTGAACTGCACTGCATGTACTGCAACCTGTATAGTTTGAACATATACATTAAATGATCGTGACAAAAAATATATATATAAACAATCTCGGAACAACTTCACACAATGAAAATGTAAAATTAACAGCTATTAGCACCCAAAATGGAAAGAAATGATTATTTTAATAGTCCATTTCTTTTTATTATTTAGTAATCGGCCAATTGTATGCCACCCCCTGGGATCTCCCATCTATGGTCAGCAACAGAATAGCCTGGACTTGAACTGGTGACCTCCAGGCTATAGGGCGCATCTTGCACTCCATGCCGTTTCTTTACCAGTTTCTTTATCACTGCAACCTCCAATTTCTGTTCTGATATAATGTAACAGTGAGAAAACAAAATTCCTTTGTGAAATAAAAATGAATACACTGTTAAGATTCTGGACCCTTACCTTCACTGCGAAGCTCGCGTTCCACTTTCCAACCTTCTTCTTTGGCTATATCTAGAGCCTCCTGGTACTTCAGCTGTTCCTTTGTGTCCTGCTGCAGGGACTGTGTAAGCTGAGCTAGGAGGTGTGCCATTCCTCCAATCAGACTGGCTCTGTCTGCGGACGGTACAAACCCCGGAGCCACGAAGGAGGTCCTAGGAATCCAGTCCAGGCTCCTGATGTTCTGACGGCCGCTGTTACCCAAGAGGGGAGTACCAGGAAACTTCTGCAGGTCTTTCAAGTTTGCCAACTCTGGTGAGCTAGGTGAGCTCCCATCAGCTGTGTTATTGACCACTGTAGGGATGCGTTGGGACTGAATGACAACACAAGGTGAGGGGGAAAACCCCTCCATGCCTCCCAGACTCGCTGCTCTCCTGATTGGCTCAGGCCGGCTAAGAGAGCTCTTCTTGTTGTTGAGGGTGCTCTGAGCAGCCTGGTTGGCAGGAGGTCTGCTGTCCATGCTGTGCCCAGGACGCCGGCTCTCTGGGGGGACTCCTCGCCCCTCGGCCTGCATGTGCTCCTGGACCACTAGGTTCCTCAGCACTCTGAGGCCCTCCAGCTCTTTCCTCTGCTCAGCCAGCTCTGCCTCCCGCTTAGCCAGGTCTGTCTGCAGCCACCCCAGCTCCGCCTTCATCAACCTGTCATTCAGTCTCATGTGGAGCAGGAGCTGATCCTAAAAGAACACACTGCGGTATTTGTTTCAATAAAATAAGTGACACATGCAATGAAACGGTTCAGTGGAGCACTGCCTTGTAAGTGTAGAGCAGCTTCAGATATGCAGGCCAATTAATGATGAACTTCAGTTCCCATAACAAATAGTCAATGTCCAAATAAAGCAATACCAATGCCAACACCAATGCCAACACCAATGCCAATATCACTAGCAATTGCAGTTGTAATAGTAATTGGATTATATAGTAGGGCTAAAACCATAGTTTACTATTGAATGCTACAGTATTCTATTGCATGGGTGAACTCGCCACAGCATACCTGTTGTTCTTGAGACAGCTGCTCCTTGGGTTCGAGTGACCGGAGGCCCATGCTGTCCCTGCTGTCCACATTGTCTGCAATGCCTGGTTCTCGTTGGCCAGGAAGGCTCCAGCATTCTTTGTCAGTGTCCTCTTGTGCTGTATCCAGCTGTGACAACACCTTGGGCCTTGGGACAGGGCTTTCATCTGCAAAGCACAGCAGGGAAGAAGGACTTGAACCGCTACTGATGTGTCTGGAAAAGCAAAGTCTAAACTAATCAAATGCTAACTTGTTATATAGTACAGTACAGAGAGGTGATATGTGAATTTGCAACTAATTCTTATGAATGTCAGTAACACGTTTTGTGCGTGTACCTATTGTGAAAAAATGACTGTACAAGAAATGAATTTGATTATAGGGGCCTGTGCATAAAGATGTAATTGTTCAAGCAAAAGTCTAATCAGACTTAACATCAATACAGCTCAAGCAGACCAATAGGGCTACATTTAACCCTTTTACACCAATGACGTCATCACCCAAATCTTTGTAATAACATTAATAAAGTCCTCGAAATGGTCTTTTTTACCACCATAAGACATTTTTTTACCATGTGTAGGTTTGTGATAGAGAAAGAATCGATGCTCTTAATCTCCCTCCCGAAGGTGGGGGCATGTTTCTGTCAGTACATGAAATGGCTCACATGTGATCGGTTGCAGGCCAGGCAGTGATTGGTTACACCGGGGCGCCAGGCGATTGCAGGGAGGAGTTGGGTAGTACAAAGGAAAGCAAACTCCTGGTCTAGACTTTGCATTTATTACACCCTTTGCACATCCTGTTCACAAGGTTGCATAGTCTTCTCGTGCATGCCCACGGCACTTGATTCTCAATCACAATGCATATTTGCTGCAACTTAGAGACTTCATTTACATATAGGGGTTACAGCATAGCTCTGACCACAGTCTAACAAGCTCTAACAAGCTGACCATAGTCATTTCATCTAGCACGACTCATGATCAGACTCACTGGGAAAACCACACAATGAGCGCTTGTTAAAGTAAATAACAAAGCAGCACTTGCAAAAGAAAATGAGAAAAGCTATCACAAATCTAGAATACTTCGTATTAATTGACAATGATTCAGAACTCATGATTGCATCGTTGTTCAGAAAATGCAGTTGTTTCAGTTTGATAATAAATTATCCTAATTGTCCTATTCCCTCTTTGAATGGGCGCCATTTCTACGTACAAGAAGAGCACAATAATTGTGAAAGATAAATTTTCTGTGAAGTTTGCTTTTTTCACACATGGATACTTTTATTATCAGTGGTTATCTATATAATCCTCTTTGGGCCTCAGGTGGCACATAAGGCTTTGATGAGAGAGGGGCACCACTGTCGGTCTGCAGTCTGTCTGGTGATGGTCTCCCATGTCAGTCCACATGCCCTCATCTCTTTCTCCACTGTTCTCCTCCATGTTTCCTTTAGACGACCCATTTTCCACCTTCTATCTGGTGTCCACAGTAAGGCAGTTCTAGGTAGTGTGTCTGGTGTCCATCTTCTTCTCTTAACAGCTAAGGCTAGATCTTCTGCAGACATTTGTTTTGGGAGGTTTTCAGCTTGTGGGCTATTCTTGATGTGATTTTCCAGCACTCTGCTCCATTTCCCTTATGAAAATGTTGTATGGAATTCTATAGAGATTTGCAAAATCTCTATAGAATTTTATAGAGAATTGTGAAATATCTGTAGAGGTCTATGGAGGTTGGCAAAATTATAGAATTCTACAGAAAATTATGAAAGCTCTATAGAGTTCTATAGATAATTCTGGAATCTCTGGAATCTAAAGCCGTGTATGATATTGAAGTGTTGGTGGAAGGGATGGCATAGTTATATATTCTAGATCAGATCAACAAAAATGCAAGACAAATTTCAGTTAACTATTTTTAAGTTACAAAAACAAGTAATTTATTTAAATTAAAAAACCCACATTAAGCCACACTCATACCCTTAATAGCTGTAGACAGATCTCTATTCACTTTGTGTTAAGTATTTTGTATTGTGTAAGCCCTGTGATTCATAGGAAGAACAATTACAATGACTGTTATTTTGTTGCTGTTCTTTTATTGAAACAGAGTGGTCATCTTTTCTTTGGACGCCAGTACTGACGATGAATATTTTCTGTTTGTCAGACTTCTTAGTTTTAACACAATTATATATGTCAAACTAGTGAACAAGTAATATTGTAAAATATATTAATCCAAGAGGAATTTTTTTTTTTTTTTATACCCTAATAGGATAATAGTTACTGTTTTTTATTTATTTAATGTTAGTGCTCTGGTCGTTTCCCGATCAAAACTCACAGCTGTTTTCAGTTACTTTTAAGTCTGTGTTTTTCCTACTTTTCTGGTACGTTATGCTGTTTTTTGTGTTTTGTTTTTTATAATTACGTAACACTGCTGAGGTAAGACACGTGGTTCAGAACACTGCTGTTAAAGGTCTTCAGTTTTGTTTTCGTACCCACTTGTATTGACTTCTAGATGTTGCTTAGCTTGGAGAATGCTAGGTTGGCTTTACTTATTCTGATGTTAACTCACTCACTTCCTCTATGGTCTTGTTGTTAATGGTGATGGAATTGCTTTTCTTTATCAGTAGTTAACGGGCACCACATGTACAAGAAGATCACAATGATTGTGAAAGATTCATTTTCTGTGAAGTTTTCTTTATCACACGTGGCTACTTTTATCATCAGTGGTTTACACCCTATGCTTTATTAAAATAACTTCAAACCTTTCATATCAGGTTTCCCAGGCAAGGGAGCAAATCAACTACTGCAGTACCTGATTGGAGGTTCAGCCGAGCAATTAAGAATATGATTGGAACAGAAGCCTGGAGTGGAAAGGTCACAGTGCCTCATCTCTTCTTCAGATCCTACTCACCGTGAACACTTGCATAGCCATCACTGAGCAGGCTCGAGAGTGATGATAATGTGTCATCATCAGATGTTAACAGAGAGAAGTCTTCTGTTACCTATATATATAAAAAAAACAAAAACTATTGTGTTATATAGATGCACCAATTTATAGACATTAAATGTGTCTGTAAGTCTTTGAGTGGCTGACCTGGC
>NC_054560.1:7812713-7861495 GCF_017654505.1 Polyodon spathula
CACACAGGGCAGTAAGGACATGGCACGCAGGCAAAGAAATAAAGCAAATGCATGCAATCGTCCGTAACTAAGCAACACAAAATGGGTGTGTGTGTAGTAATACAATTCAGTGACGTGCTGTAAAACTTAGGCTTGACGAAAGGTAAACCACCTGTTCTTTACATATCTTAACAGATTTAGGGCAGAATTGTCTTTTGATTTTACACACACACACACACACACACACACACACACACACACACACACACACACACACACACTATATTTACTTTTTTTTTTTGTTCCGTGAGACCGATTGGCTCCAGATGGAAACCTGCGCCCCTCCCTTACCGTGCAAGAGTCTGTGCCCCCCTCCATGAAGCCAGCGCAGATCATGTTGCTGGTGAGCCCGTTGCCGTAGGATTGCCGGCACTCTGACTGGCTGATGATATCGATCGAAGCCGTCTGTAACAACTTGGCTGTCGAGCCTGAGGGAGAGCAGAGAGGAAAGGGTTAATTGGGCTTCTGTCAGCCTTCAGTTTGCTTGTGCTGCATCTTGTCTTCAACAGCAAACTAAATCTAACTAAACTCCGTGGTGCCCCAGCCGCTGATGAAGCACTCTGTGTGTGTGTGTGTGTGTATATATATATATATATATTATAGTATATATATATATATTATTTGAAATCATCGTTAAATCTATTGGGGTACAGACCTAGTCATTTCGTATCTATTGTGTAGAACACTTTGTGAATACGAATTCAAAGTAAAATCATGGAAAGAGGTGATGGATGAGGGAGGGAGAGGGAAACGACGACGACAGGAAGTACACAACAAAACGGGGGGGGGGTGGGAAAGGCTTCCCCGGTTTGTGTGTGTGTGTGGTGCCCCCTTCTCCTCCCCTCTCCTCTCCATCCCGCTGCTTCCCCCTTTGTGAGTGCTGGCTCACCTCCCTCCCCCCCTCCTTTCCCTCCCGCTGCTTCCCTTTGTGTGAGGGCTGCCTCACCTCCCTCCTCCGTGGTGCCCCAGCCGCTGATGAAGCACTCGGTTCTCTCTGGGAAGCGGTGCCAGGGCGAGGGCAGGCAGACAGGCAGGATGGTGCTGTCGGGCGGGGCTGGCACTGAGAGCTCCACCAGCGCCACGTCCAGATCCATGCTGGTGCTGTTGTATCGGGGGTGAAGGATGATCCTCCGCAGGGTGACCCGGACCCCCCCCTTCCCAGAGGAGGCGAGCGAGCCCAGGCTGGCCGCCCAGCTTCTCGGGGCCAGTTTACTGCAGAGCAATGCAACACAGATACGGCTGAGCAGCTGGCACAAGATTATGACATGAAAAATAAAGCTAAGCCCTCCATTCCCAGCTCTCTAATTCTAGCATACTTTGCGAAGCAGTGTGCAGCAGTGAGCAGCCACTTCCTGTCGATCAGCGTGGCCCCGCAGAGGTGCGTGCGCTGGAACTGCAGGCTGACCTGCCATGGCCACTCCCCTCGCTGTGCGTTGACCCCGCCCACAATCTTCTGGAAGCCAATCACAGGCCTGTCCCCGCAGTCTGCAACAGGGAGAGCAGACCACACCCTTAGAAAAAGATTACCACTGCACTGTTTTTTTTTTTTTTTTTTTTTTTACCAATGCAGTTTTGCCATGCTTTTCCCATATACCATGGATGCATTTACCAGAGTTTACCCTGGTTTGCCATGCTTATTAGAATGCTTTACCATGCTTTCACTGGGCTTCATTACACTTTGCTGGGCTTTTACAATGGGAATCTTTTAGAAGGGAACTTTCAAAGATAAGAAATTAGCAACTAAATACAGTTTCTTGGTTCCTTCAACAGTCACCATCGTCCTATACCTGTACACTAAGATCTCACTCAGGTGTCAGCTCAATCTCACTCTGCTTGGGATGGTACTGAACTACACGGCACGATCAGTTTTGCACTGAGACCTGAGTGTGTCATGTACTGCAGTAAAGTCCCCTTGGTCAGTATATAACCGGTATGCAGCTGCTGCCACCAGTGGCAAGTTCTTTGTGAAAAGTGTCAGCCTGCTCACCACAGTTCTCCTCATCAGCCTCGTTGCCGCAGTCAATGAATCCATCGCACTCTGGGTTCACTTTACTGATGCACACATCCTTCTCACACAGGAAGCTGCTGGTGCAGTTTACCGCTGCCAAGAGAGAGAACACTCATTACAGTTTGTAAGGAAACTCAGTTCTGATAATGCACGTATTTGTGTGTGAAGGATTTAAACAGAATTATTCAGTGATCTGAAATGGCCATGTTCGTTGTCTGCTCCATTTGTAAAATGTACTATGATCAGTGGTGGCCAGGGGGCGCTGTGTTACCTGGTACGGTAGAGGGTGTCTTGGTGGTTGGAGTGGTAGTGGTAGTAGTGGCAGTAGTGGCAGTAGTGGCAGTCGCTGCAGTAAATGTTGGTGTCGAATTGATTTCTGTTTGGTTACTATGGCTGAGCATCCAGCTTCTCAAATATGTTACTCTGGAGTAGACCCCTGGGTTGTTGACCTCGGCACAGCCCATTCCCCAGCTCACAATGCCAGCCAGGAAGAAGCGACCCGGAGCCTCTTCACAAACCAGGGGGCCACCCGAATCACCCTGCAACACATGCAGACACAGAGCACAGCCGCGTTAGTCACGGGGCGACATGCACCTGTTCTCTGCAAAACTCAAATACAATGTAACAGTATATGTAACTCTTGTTACACACCATTCCTTGTCCTGTACAAAGGGTACTTGCTGTGTGAGATATGCTGCAGACAACAGCCTGTGATGGAACAGCTAACATGGACCAGCCTCAATTCCATTTCTCTTTACAGTGGTGTTATCACAAGTCGCTGAGCGCGAGATTTTTCTCACATAACGTTCTGTTTTCTAAAGAAACATCAGTAAATGAACCAACTCTAAAGCTTTCTTCATGATCATCATACTAACCAACA
Organism: Polyodon spathula; assembly: GCF_017654505.1. NCBI lineage: Eukaryota > Metazoa > Chordata > Actinopteri > Acipenseriformes > Polyodontidae > Polyodon > Polyodon spathula. Next base: position 7,815,641 of record NC_054560.1, read on the forward strand.
TTTGTTCTGGCATGGACAGTGCTGCCTCGCTATTTCCTGATTTGATTATTGAGGAAACTGCTATGCAACGGGAGTCTTATTTCCATCCCTGCTCTGGCAAGGGCTTGGCGTACCTGGCAGGAGTCGATCTTGCCCTCCATGAAGCCTGCGCACAGCATGCGGTCGGTGATGGAGCCGCTGTAGGCAGAGGGAGCGTTGCAGAGTGCTGTGTCGATGATGGCCACGACCGCCTTCTGGAGAGAGTTGGGCAAGTGGTCTGTAAACCCACACAGGAGAGGGGCGACTTAACTTCAGTGGTTTTCAAGCACAGCAAAGCAAAATGAAGACACAGCACGCAGGATTTGGTGGGTAACAATTTGACACCATGGACAACCACAGTGACCTCCACAGCTAGACTCTTTGCAAGAGGGTGTATAATACGCTTATAAACATGTTTTGAAGGGCATTTTGTATAATTTACCGTACAGATAAAAAGTTTTTCACTTATTATATATATATATATATATCAATATTATATATATATTAATAATTCGGATACATTAATTAATGCCCATCCACGACAGTGACAAAATTGACCTGCGGATACTTTGGTGTGTGGTGAAGCTGGCAGGAAAAGTGGGAAGTACGCAGCTAACTTTGGCTGAATGTGCAGCTTGGCAGAAAAAAGTGGAAGTACGATGATCCACGTCACAGACTTCAACAAGCAGAAACCACTGAGAAAAACATCTAGTTGAAACCACGGTCGAAGAAGTATGTAACTTTGATTTGATATTGTGTAAACATGCAGTGCGACGGCTCTGGAAAGGGAACTCAAGCAGCAAGCCTGCTGACTCACCGTTGTCCTCTCTGAGCTGCCCCCAGCCGCTCACGGTGCAGCGCTTGCCCGGGGGGAAGCTGTGCGAGGGGGAGGGCAGGCACACAGGCTGGATGAGGGTCCCCAAGGTCAGCGGGGTCTCCAGTTCCAGCATGGCGACGTCATAGTCCGAGGTCTGGCTGTTGTACTGGGGGTGGCTGATGATGGTTTTGATGCGCAACTCCACCGCGCCGGACTCTGTGCCCGTGGCCAGGTTTGTCCCAAACAGGGCCTTCCAGCTCTTGGGGTCATCAAACCTACAGAACAGGAAAGGAAAGCAACACACCTTTCAGTGCTGAGAGCAGAGAGACTGGGATGCCCTGTGACCTACTGGTTAGAGCTGACAGACTGGGATGCAGTGTGACCTACTGGTTTGAGCTGACAGACTGGGATGCAGTGTGACCTGCTGGTTAGAGCTGACAGACTAGGATGCAGTGTAACCTGCTGGTTAGAGCTGACAGACTGGGATGCAGTGTGATCTAGTGGGGCGGGGTGAGTTGGTCTGGCTTGTTTTTGTGCTTGAGGAAATCAAATCTGTGCCCTCATTAGTAGAGATCTCCAGCAGCATGGATTGGTCCCTCACCTTTCGAAACAGTGAGCCGCAGTGACGATCCACCTCCTGTTGAGGACAGAGGCCCCGCACATGTGGTATCCTTTCTGCCTCAGACTCACTTGCCAGGGGAACTCCCCTCGCTCAGCGTCGATGCCCCCCACAATCCGGCTGGACATGGCGGGCCTGGTACCACACTCTAGAAAGAACCATCACAAAGGAGATCAGTTCGGGCAGGCTCTACAGTGTCTGGAAAACTATTGGGGGCATTATTTCTTTGTTATTTTACTATTCTTTAGCAGGGAAGATGAATCTGTGGTGAAAATTACAGAGAGATAGTTCCCGATGCTGCTTGCTAGACTCGCTCCAGACAGAGAGGGACACTTACTGCAGTCGGACTCATCAGACCCATCAGCACAGTCGGCTTTGTAATCACACTCAGGGTTCATCTTTAGGACACACTCGCTGTTCTGGCAGGTGAAGGTGCTGACAGGGCAGTTTTCTGTGGACGCAGACACACAGGCTGAGACACACACAGGCACTGAAACACACACAGTGAACAAACAGTAAAACACACACCGTGAAACACACACAGAGTATGACAGACACAGTGAACACGCACACAACAGAAAGCACACACAGTAAAAGTCCCTTTAAGGTGTTGACCTTTTAGTTTTGCGTGAGATTTCTAAGCAAATATTCAAATTGTTATTTTTTCAGTTTTTGCACACAAGCCTCACCACGTTGATGGCTGCTCAACAAGCTTTATAGATTTAATGATCTGTAACAATTCATTAAAAAACACATGCTTGGGAAAAGCCTGGTCATTACTTTTAACCACATGTGTGACTCACCTGAGCTCCCTATATTAAAGAAAGACTTTCCGCTCACTCCTGTGAAATAAAAAGACTATTATTAACATCAGAAGGAGCATTAAGAAGGTGCAGTAACTGTAAACATTTTTCTCGTGCCCCACAAAGCCATCTGAATCTAATAATCTAAGCAGCAGTGGACAAGTTACATTTCAATGTGGTTAGCCAGTACAATTTTACATACAAAAGGTCACTAATAATAGTGCAAGCCTGCCAAAATCCAGAGAGGTTACTTTTTTTTAATTGCACTGCAGGAGTGATCTGGGATCTGCTTACCCAGTAGGATGGCGGAGGTGATCTCCCCAAATTGTAAGACCCCCAAGGGCTGCTCCCGGAGAGAGGAGTCCAGGCCCAATCGCAGGGTATCCTGGGCAAAGAGCCTGGAGAAAGCGTGCACCCTGTCCACACTGAAGATTAGCCGGAAGGAAGCCGCCACACTGCCGTTATTGTCGCTGTAAGGACAGCATCACTGAGGAGGGCATTCGCAGAAAGGCATACGTACTTCCACTACAGTTATGTGTACTTGGCTTGCTGTTTATTTATTTTTTTGTAAAACTCCCTTTGCTTACCCATACTGTAGCATGTCTGTATCAACATAGTACTCTGCCACCGATGAAGCCAAGAAGATGTTTCTTATCTGGAACAGGAAAACCAAAACAATATTTCCTTAGTAGCAGGACCACAAGAGCAGAGTCAATGTTAGTCAACACCTGGATTGAGGTTTCATTGGTTCCAATTTCGATACAAAGACTTGACCTGGAATGGCCTTCTTCACCCTCTCCCTGCTCTACACTGTAGCCACACCCTTTCAGAACCCACCCCTCACCTTTCTCCTCAGCGCCGATGAAAGGACAACAGAATACGTCGACGTCTCGTCCTGTAAACTGGGAGCGTACGCGATGCCTCTCAGCTCCACGGTCTCAGAGTAACTGAGTTGCTGTTTAGCCACGTACGCTGCAAGAAAAGAAAACGACGGAGAGCTCCATAAATTCACACGATACAAGCTCCCAGGCGAGGGGACTCAATTCAAACACATTGGCCTCGCCTAAGGGAAAGGGGAAAGGTCGGCCGCAAAGAGAGTGAACGAGAGCCTCATCTGTAACTTCAAAATGTTCAATCAAAACAGAAGCTAGAGCTTATAAGAAAATAAGACACTTGGACAAATGTTTCTGCATGCAGTACACTGACGCGGACATGAGCTGAAACGATTGTCTACTTCTTATAAGTCCCGTACCAATCCGCCCACCAATAAGAGACAGTGAAATGCTTTGTACTAGTTATGCACTGGTATGTAGTGAAAGTAGCAAGTGACTATCAAAAGAGACAAATGAGAAGCTCTTCTCAATCTCGCTTGTTAAAGTTAAAAGATAGCACTTTGTAACAAATGTATGTAACGTTTTTTGGGGTGCTAAAAGGCACAACATATCAACAAAAAAGTAGAAAAATTTGTATTTTATTTACAAAGAACAATTTAATTAGAAAAGAAAATGTGTTTTGTGGCCATAGCCCCTCATCAGAGCAGCAAAGAGCACTCCTTTGATCTGAAAGATTGCCAGGATGCCGTCTACTCACCAATCACAATGCCGATGAAGGTGGCGACGGCTATGACAATCAGGATGATGGCTGCCGTCATCACCTTGCAGCAGAGCGTGTCTCTGAAGCTCCTTGGCAGCTCGTCGATCACCAGCTGCTTGTCCAGGTCCTTCTTCGGATCCATCGCGCTCCGGGGACAAATGCACTACACTCCACTGCCTGCTCCAGAAAATCACAAGCAGTTTGTTACCTGCTTTCCAACATAGATGGATCCCAAACTGAAATCAGACAGGTGGATTCCAGGACTAGAATGGGTCCTAGCTAAGGGTTCATATGTGTACCGGATCGCACCAGATCCCAGATCTGGTACCTTTTTAAATTTGAGAATTAACCAGTTTTCAAATGATGGATTCTATGAATAAAAAAAAAAAAGATTATTATAAGATTATGTTAAAACATGGTGAGGCAAAGCTGGGCATGACACCAACAAGCAGATGAGAACTTGAAGCATAAATGGGAGCTGCTGTAAATCAAAGTCACTACATTAGGTCTAGAATCAATTATAATTATAAGATCCAATACCTTTGTGTTTACAAATGAACCCATGGCCGTAGCCTAGCTGTAAGTCTTATTTTCTCCCGGGCTGCTCTGGAAAATAAGATTTAACTAGGGTTTAAGGGCAATTCCTTCTTGGATGAAGAGTAAAGGATCCAGGAACAGTGGCTGCAGTTAGACTGATTACAGAAGACAGGGTGAGCCTTCATTTATATAGAGCTTTCATGCATCTCTCATCTCCCAGTGTTGCGCACATCGTTAAACACCTATGGATCAAGACACTTCCTGTCCCTCCCTCTCTTGGGAAATCCAGTGCGTTTACATAGTGACAATTTTGCTACATACAGGTGGTCTTTCCTGAGCTCTGGCAAATAGAATGCATTCAAGCTTGCAGCTGAAGGACAATAACTCTCTTTAGCCCCACTGTCTTAACTATAGCTGCCTTATCTCTAACGAGGACCCTATTATTGGAGGCTCAGGTCAACCATGAATGGCCAGTTAGCTGCAGAAGACTACATCTTAATAGTGTACTGTTTCTATACAGTCAGAAAAAAGACTATGGTACAAACTATTGCACTGCATATTATGTTTTTTTTGTTCTTTTTTTGGGGGGACAGAACTAAGCTTTTTATTTGGGGTTGTTATAAGTTGTTAAAATTGTAAGTTTTACTGTGGTCTACCATGGTAAAAGCTTAGAAAACTTTAGTAAACTCTAGTAAAAGAAGAGATCAAACTAGACGATATAAAACCAATGTAAAAACTGGTACAAACACTGCAAAACACAAAGTTTAAAAGGATAATGGCAAAATAAAATGCAAAATGATTACAGTGCCTATTTCCTATGCGAAACTTTGGGGTTAGGAAAATACAATAGCCAAATAGTGTTTGTATCTTGGTACTTTTATTTTCGAAATGCATTTGTTGATCATTTATTATATTTTTTTATTTTGTAAAAGGGGTATGATTACTGCCGTTGCTGTGGTAACAGGACCTCCTTGAAATCGAATAAGAGGTTTAATAAATAAATAAACAAATAAATAAGCGACAGCTTAGACAATTTCAAAGCATTGGGGCAGTTTTCTAACACAAAACGACACTGCATAAATAAATAAATAAATACATAAATAAATAATAATATAATAATAATAATAATAATAATAATAATAATAATAATAATAATAATAATAATAATAATAATAATAATAATAATAATAATAATATCAAATTACATTGCAATGCACCTGCGTTAAATATCAATAATGAATAATTTGGCCCATTAATCAGAGACGAGTATTGTGTCAATGTAATGCAATTAGCTATAGTCCATATAGTTTGTGGAACTTGATAAATAGCAGATCGTCATGAATTCACGCACTCACTCGTTGTTGCCGAGTGCCGTGAGATAGCGTCAACAGGTTATTAAGAGTAAGGAATTCCTTCTCTTCAAAAGAAACAGTAGGTGAGAATCGTCCTCCTGGGGAAAGTCTTGCCGATTGACTGTTAAAGATTCCAGGGAGTTACTTTTGTTCTACCTGTAAGTGGGCGTGCATACCGTTACAGCAGCAGGACCGTGAGGTAGTGTTGAACTGGCCTCTCCAATACACCGAGACCCCACGCACCCCACTCCAGATCACTTTAGTTAGCAATTCCAACTGCACCACGAATTTATCTACTAGAAGAGTCGAAAAGTTTAAAAAAAAAAAAAAAAAAAAGCTTGATTTAAAAAAAAAAAAAAAAAAAAAAAAAAAAAGCTTGATTTAAAAAAAAAAAAAAAAAAAAAGGATTTTATTTTGTTACCATAGTTATTTAGGTTTTAAGGCACTAAGTTAATTCTCAGTCATTTTACCTTTTCTTGTGCAGGTATTTCCATTTTCAAACCCATTCATATAACAAGAATGTCTTTTTCCCCCCAGTCATATCTTTTAACAGGATCAGATTAAGGTATATATATAATACACTAGCTTTCGAGACCATTGCATACATCTTCTTCCGATTAAAAAAAGCTTCCTCAAGCAAACAAAACTAAATTAATAAATACATTACTTCTAAGCACTGGTACCGCATAGTTTAGCCTTTTCTACAACCATTCAAGCAAAATCAGGTAGCAACTGGGATCTAATGAGGGGTAACAAGGATCCAGCACTACAGGCTGTCCCTGATACAGATACAAAAAAAAAATAATCTTCTAGTTTTTACATATATGGAAGATGCAAATACATGACAGCCTCGTTTGAAGATACCATTTTTTCCCATGTAAAGCAATGGAAAAAAAAAATAAATTATATGTCCAAAATTACTTTCTCCCAGTTATTTTCAATATGTCTTGCATGAAAGTCTAAAAGACATCATAGTGTAGGAATACTATGCATCAGGAAAGCTTGACAAAGGAAATCAAGCATGGAACACTGTACCAGCATGGCATTACATGGCAAAAAATCTTTTATTACTTATGTAACAGGAGCATTTAACCAGAACAACTCAACACCCTTTATTGCAGATGAAATGATAATCCCTCTCTCACTGATCTTCAGAAGAGCTGTCTTGCATCTGTTTGTTAAACAGTGCAACTAAACTAACTCAACCTGAATAAACAAAATCAACAGGTGTTATTATCATTGAATCCCAGTAATGTGCCCTGCTATTGTGTCTCAGAATCCAAGGATCAAACACACCCCTAAAGCACACAGTCAGTGGGAGAGGTGGGAGGGATTCAGCTCAATGCATGACTGTCACGTTTTCAATTACTAAACCACACACAAGGGGGTCACATAGGGGGTCACACTGGGGGCTGGAACGACTAGTTTTTGGTCCTTGCTTATCTACAGCCTCCAAGGCAGCTGTGTAAACAAGGTGGTCTCACCACTGCATTCTGGTACAGCGTTCAACCGCTGCAAGTGCATAATGAAGGAACCGCTACAGCATGAACAGGGGCTCAAATTAAAACCAATCTGTGACACTTTGCAGGAAGGAAATTTTGTGGTTGGCCAAATCGTCTGCTCATTGTAGCGAAAGGAGGCCCAGCTCCCTCAAAGGCTTTACCCTGGCTTTAGCGGACGCAGCCCTTTTTTCCTGGCGACGCCCAGTAGGTTTCAAGATAGAGAAAAACTACAGCAATGTCACGCTCTGTTTGCAGGCAAGAAGTCCTGGAGGTCTATTCCAGGTTAAACTGGTATAATGAATCCTCTGCTTCAGGACCTGGAGATGGAGGATTAATTGTTTCAATTTAACAATTAAGATCACGGTTGGAATGAACAGCCTGCACACATGTGCGTTACAAGGGCGTCCGTGCAACTTAACAATACATCTTTATACTGCGGTCATCCTTGCAAAATTGATTTTTTTTACCTGATTTTGCAATGACCCTTTCATTTCAAGCTTGGACACTGGAGTGTTTGCTGTCCGCTGTACTTTATGCTATGCAGTGCAACAGTGCTACAGATTGTCCTTCATTGCTAAAACACAATCCATCTAATGGAATTCTCACCAGAAAAAGAAACATAAAAGGGTGTACAGTATTCCATCCTAAGGTTCCATTTCAGTATTAAATATACTGGGATGCTGGGAATCTGTCTTTATATTGGTCTGAACCAGTGCCATTTAATGCATAGCTAACAGCTACAGTGTATTTTTGCACTGGAATGCTTTAAAGGAAACTGTATGCACTGCAGCTGCATCTCCAAACTCAGTCTGGTTGTGAGGGAATGGTATTTGCCTGAGACTGGAGGGACGAAGCTGTTTTTCAGAGGTCCATCCCCAGTGGCAGGCTCAGAGTGGCGGCAGTTAGAATGACAAGCCCTTCTTTACTTGGGTGCAGGGAAAGCGCTTTGAACCTGTAATCGCTGCATTACTTGCCAATGTGAGCGGAGGCAGGTTTCAAGATCCCAATCAAGACAGGGGTAGCAGAGTGCAGTACAAAGAGGGGAGTGCCTGCTGGTCTTAAAGACAACATTTACTAAAATGCTTATCTAGCCTTACAACAAGTACAGTAGACAGTTCATATATACCGTTTCGCTCATGTAACTTGATAAGTCATTCACCTTAATGCAGTGGAATATACCAATAATAAATGATTAAGGCTAAAGCTATTGAAAGGACAGTGCTACCTTCCTGTTGACTTCATAAAGGTAACATGTATCAGAAGCCCAGCTATTTAGCCTGGTCATACTGGTTCAAAAACAAATTAAATTAAAAAAAAGATAGAACATTTAATACCAGGAACAAAATTCCATTGCACAGGGGGCATAACAACTAAATACCTGGGCACTGAAAGCATGAGTAAAACATTTAGAATAACGAAGAACACCACAAGGGTTAGACAGTGTTGAAGACTGGAGTGTTGAAAAGTTAAAAATGCCTGCTTGCAGATTATACACCCTGATCCCTTTAGCTCCACTGCTGTAGACCTCACCCAGTTAGGAATCTCCCTATAGCCAGGATAACCTGCGAATGGCTGTTAGGAACTATTTCGTTGTTTGTGTTCTTGGAGATCCTAGCAGACATATAGAAGAAGTGCTGGGGATTCGCCATTAAACCTTCAAATCAGTGCATTGGGACACAGTATTTACCCAGGGCAGAGACGCACCAAGTATAGCAGGCATAGTCATGTTTACTCCAGAGCTCATTTCAAACATTTATGAAAACCTTGTGCTCTTGAGATCAAATGGCTCGTCTACAGCTACACTGTAACAAGTTTTCAAAACAGGCTGTTTGTTTCTTACCAGTAGAAGTTGCACACTACACCATCAATCTGCAATACAATGACCAGCGGCCTCCTGTACAGTAGCTTGCCAGTGACCAAGGCTTTCATGAGCAACATCTGAGCACAGGTCAGCGAGGAGAACTAAAAGAGAATTTAAAGCCCTCTGCTTGAATAAAGCACAATTTCGAACATTTCTGTTGTGGCACAGCACATTGTCCTTACTTCTAGGACTAGGACTGAAACTTAATACATTTTAAAAGTAAAAGCAATTGGAAATAAAAATCTCTACACATTGCAGTTTATTTATTTGTTTATTTTACTCAGTCCTCGTTTGAGGTATAAAAACTCAGCCGTCTCCCTCTCTGTTTTACTTATAACTGCAGCAGTACCAGAAAGTGCCTCATGTCCCTGGGGTCAATCCTAACACAAGACAAGCTTCTTATTCCAAGGACAAGGCTTCTGGATTTCTGATTCTATCACCAGATACCCATTAGACTGGTGTTAAGTGAACACTTGCAAGTCAGTTTCACGTACTAACGTCAAGGCAGAAATGGGGTAAACACCCTGTTTCCGTGCAGGTAATGGACATGGCACTGGGTAAGCAGAGTTATTACATGAATTGTATCGTAAGGAGAAACCAGCCTTAGTTTGTGTCACCTACAGGCTAGTTCACTTGGAAGGCACAGTGCAGTAGCAGCTGTCACAGTAAAGAATATTCTGCTTAAGGATCAACAAAACAGTTGCTGACCTAAAAAAAAAAAAAAAAAAAAAAGTCTTGATGGCTCTGTTCTTGTATGACTGTTAACATCTAACTCGTAGCCTGCACAACAACAAATATGTAATCTAAATCTGTCTGAATTCTGTACACTGCACAGTAGTATAGACATTCAGAACTAGCTGTATTCAATCTCAGGAGCCTGGACATTTTTCTACACGCTGGTTTACAATTGGTGCAGGTAGTTTTGATGATGGCAGCCAGAACCCCTGTCTACCAAGATTCATATTCCTTTTGTACAACTGAAAATGGCAACATATTCCAGAGCTGGCACTGATGTCTAAAGGTAGGTTGCAGTACAGATTACAACTGCAATGAAACCAAGGATCACCTGGATGCTGATCAAAGCACTTGTTTACAAGCAGAACGTAAATATATACAGCTGCACCACATGCTTCATAGAGTTGTGCAGCCGCCTCTCAATGTCATCACCGAAACATTAGCTAGGACATAACCTGAACCTCATCTCTGGAGGGCATTCATTTACTGTGTGCCAAGCCCCTCTGCTTTGCCAGAAGTCTGGCATGTCAGCTGTTGATCCCATCTTTCTTGGAAGTTAACACACTATCTTCACTGAGCTCAAAGTCAATCCCTTCCACCCTCTCTGTCGCTTGAGCCACGCAAACAATTTTTAAACCCATTCACACCCCCTTTGGTTCTAGCAAGATTTCTATTTAGCACCACCTAAACGTCAATTTATTTCCTACGCCATGCTCATTAGTGTGCCTTATGTTTATTAATATCCATGCCAATGGGAAAGCAAGCTTGAAATGGTGTCTGTGTTCCAACACACAGTTGATTTGGAATGGCCTTGTGCTTTTTTTTTCTAAAAAAGCATGTGCTTCATTTAGTGTTAATGCCCAAGCCTTCCAGCTGAAATAGCTTACAGATTAATGATTTTAATGGAGATTTCAGTGATTCAGTTGGGTTCCCTTCCATACCTCCCTCTCTTCTTTCTAACACAAGTGCAGAGTTCTCATGATTACACCCCATGGTACTGCTAACAACCAGACAAGTCCTTTACCTGAACCAAAGTTGTATACAAAAATAAAGAGAAGACAAAAATAAAATTTAAAAAAAAGGGGGGCATCCTGATTCATCTTCCACTAATCTGATTGGTTCTTCGTCTCCCCGGGAGACTTTTCTTCGCTCCGATTGGTGGCTTCTTCAGCAGCTTGCAGCGCAGGACTGGCCAGCTGTTCCTTGATTGGCGGGTCAGATGACTGTGTGCAGTTGATTGGTGTCATGACGAGTGGGGGCTGGGGCATCTCTTTCTGTGAATGTGAGAAACTCAATTTAGTACAAAGTTAACAGATTGCTAAATCTAATAATACATTAGCCTATGCCTTACAGTAACACTATCCATTCTGATTTGCTGGCTAGATATACAGAACATTTTTATATTAAATGTATGGAATGGTCAAATTGAGGGAATGAACACCGGCCTCGCCAGCTAGCAAGACATTTCACTGCAACACAAGTAAGAATGCATATCAAGACTGGAAATGCTGCACTCAGAAACACGCACTCCAATTTCCCATGCCCTACAGAAACAGAAACACTGCCGGGATGCAATGTGAATATCAGGAGTATGACCAGTCTAGGCTTAAGATTTCTCTTAAAATGTTATAACCTACTCCCTACACTTCAACAGCTTAAGTAATACAACCTTACTAATACTTTAATTACTCATTTATAAATGTTTTTGAAGGTAATGACATTTTTAGAAATTTTAAGACAGTTCGAGAAGTTGCCCTGCCAAAACTTTGAAAAAAAAAAAAAAAAAAAACGTTATGCATTACAATAGAGATACATAGATGGGAAACTTAACATGGTACAATTATACACACAGGGACTGGTTGAGAGATACAGCACATTCTGTCCAGTTTAACATTTCTCTATGTTTTAAACAAAATAAACATCAGAAATGCAAAGCTGAATGATATATGCCAAGTCAGTGAAAATGGTACTCAACATAATTATGGATAAGACAATGAATTTGTTTCTATACCATTAGAGCAACAAGCAGTAACTGAAGCTGGGACTTGAAACCAGTCCTTCAGCTCAAGCAAAGCAGACAGAAAAGCCTGGAAAACACTGCAAAGTCTTTTTTTGTTTACTCAACTTTAATTTTAGTTACTGTTAAAATTATTAGCATTTTCCGAAGGCACTCATATCAAACTGGTATTCACCACAAAGCCACTGCCAGTCCAGAACATGGCCAGCTCCCTGCGCCACAGCGCCACCCCTAGACTGGTGAGGAGAGTGCAGGGCACCAGGTATAGCAGGGCTGGCTGCCCCATCTGCATTAGGGCTAGAGCAACGAAAGTGATGAGCAAGCCAATTCCATATGCTGTAGAGGAGACAAAAAGGAAGGGGGGGGGGGGGGGGGGGGGGGGGGGTGAATAAAATAAAGAGGCCCAATGACCTTATCCTGGAATAATGTTTAAGATTACCGCCATAACTAATTCAATGTAAAATTACTAAAGCAATTCTTCCAAAAAATACCGTAGTTTGTTAGAAGTCTTGAAGTTGTTAATTTTTATATGTTGAAGTATAGGCTTTCCTAATACATTTTGTTTTAAATGTGCAAACAAATTCTGCAGTGTGATGAACGTGTTGCAACCAGCAGACAGGCGTTTGCGTACCTACTGTACAGGCAACAAAGTAGACCTGCGACGACTGCACCTGGATGTCAAACCTGTGACAATAGGCAACCAGCAGGCCTAGGAGGGGAGAAGAGCGAGAGGATTAGTGTCACTGTGCCACTCTGATTCCCAACAGCAATCTTGGAGTCATATAAACAAACATACACAAAAAAAAAAAAAGGATTTCCCCTAGCAGGTATACAGAATTAACAAAGGGTTAATCGAAAAGCAGTTCTTACCTGGTACCAGGATGTCCCCAAAACCCAACAGAGAGAAGGGACGATCACACAAGGCCAACGGAGAAAAGTTCAGACGAGGGACCTTTAGCACCATCGGGAGCTGCAGCATAATATATAAAATCAACCGTCTGCTGGCGATAAAGAGCTGAATCTGAGTAATAGTACATAGTTTCATCCCGTAAGCGCGCGTTTTCACTAAGTGCCTTGACGCTGTATGTTTGGCCCTCAAAGCCCAGTGAGTCTGCAAGCATGGGCAAATGACATTTTCAGTTTTCCATCACTTACCTTTTCATGGGTGGATGAATCTGAGGGACCAGCGGCCACTTCCACCATGACACTCTCCCCACTCTGCAAACAGACAGACACGACAGCAAGGCTGTTAACACAAGGGCACAGACATTCCCTTTTCTCTTTTGAATAATAAATAATAATAGTATTTAACATGGCCTGCAGTCTACCTACATACAGATTATTATCAGACCGGTACTGTAGGTAATTTCCACTCACCTTTGTGAGGAATGGAGTAACAAACACAAAGAAAACATCATACACAAACAGGACGACCAGCAGTAACGTGCAGGCCTGCAAACAAACAGAAATACAGAATGAGGGTTAGCAGACTAAGGACTTGCCTCACTTCATCAACCATGGCAATATATATAGCAAAGACAGAATCTCCTTGGGACGGTCTCTACCTTGAAAGTGGGCAGCCTGATTGTCTTTAGCATGTAGAGGCAGAATGCGATTCCCAGCGTGTCCTGCAACACCCAAGCCCATCTACAGAGGGTTAAAAACGGATCAACTCATTGTGCGCGGGTCTCAGCACGTCAGCAGGATGCTGTTAACGTGGATCCCTGTGTTTCCAAACCCATCCACCTGCTGTACTTACTGATCCTCATTTCGGAAGACTCCCCAGATGACACTGACCGTCACGCAGAACACAGACAGCAACAGCATTCGCACCTGTGGCCGCTTGTGGCAGTAAGGCAGGTTATTTTCTGGGATTCTGCAATGCACACCAAGGAGAGAAAGGGCATTTGCTCTCTGGGCGAGCTCATAACATAATGGGGTTAATCCAGACAACACTTTTTAGGGAATCAGACCAACCTGCATTTTCCAAAAGGGATTCTTCGTACAAAGGGAGACAAGCAGCTGTAGAGTCCTATAGATGCCGCCAGGCAGAATATTCCGATGATCATGTACACTGATGGAACAGCATGAAGGGAGTGTTAGACTTTAATCTAAATCTACCACTAAGTTCGAAACTCACAGAGCCATGTTTTTTGAGTCTGCGCCAGAGACAGCCTCTTTCTTACCGAGGTGATCGTAAAAGAAGTACAGCAGTACCAGCATGGAACAGCACATGACAACAAACACGCAGATCATGATGGGCGTCACGTTGACCGTTTCCTCATCCTGTGTCTCTGCTCCATCGTCCCTCTTGTGCTTCATGTATCTCCTGCAGACGATAAAACAAAATCAGCACCATACCTTGGTACATCGCTACCAACCGCGCCCCCCCAGTACAGAACCCTCCTGCTACCCTGCCCACCACTTACTTCTTGATGTCCCGGCTCCCAGCCCAGTATCCCCCGACAGCCACGGTCCCAACCGCCATCAGGAAAATGATGACCATGTTGTAGTCAAGGACCGGTTCATGTGGCGCGTACATAGCTACATCTCTCCCCTTTCTGAAGGTCTGCAACAAGAAAGGACTCTTATTTCTCTGTTTTGTTACCGTAATTGGAAATAATGAACTAGGAAAAAGATCCTTCAGATACACAAGGTTGTAATTAGTAGCAATAAAAACAGGGTTACCTTGCTGATGTCCAGCATGTCTGTGTAGCTCAGCAGGGCAACTGGGATGTCGATCTCCTCATACTGACTCCTGTTTCCTGCAGGGGGGGTCTGTCAGACAAAAATACATGACCATCAAGGCTGAGGAAATACTTTCCCACACACATGTAAAGCTTAGGACAGGGTAGCTGTTCAATGCAGTTAAATCAATGATGGCTGAGGCAAGTTATTTACCTCCTTAAGTCCTCCAACCTGCGAGGAAACTGAGAACTAATAAAAAGAGGGACAAAGCCAAGGCAGATAAGAGCCTACTACTAAGACTCCCAAAAATGACTTTTAAAGCCTGACATTTAAAACCATTTAATAGCAGAAGAATACATAGATGTATGCAATTATTTAAGCAAAGGAAAATCTCTGGCCTGTGAGGCTCACTTACCAGTCTATCTCTGCTCACGATGAGTAGCCCCTTGGCCCCATTGATCTGCGCGAGCCTCACTTTCTCATAGAAAGTGCAGTTTCCGCGTAGCACCATGGGAATGCGGTTCGTGAACCCGCCCGCGGGGACCTCAGAAGGGGAGCAAAGAACTGATGCAGTCAGGTCATGGATCTGGAGCCGGGACTGCAGAAAAAGAGAGTGACAAGGGGAAAACTGAAAGGGGTCAGGGAGTGAGGATATGGGGGACAGTGTACAGAAAATAACTCTTCTTCATGCAAACATAGATTATAGGTTATTAAATGCCTGAAAGTAGACATACAGATGCAACATACTAATAAAAGGGGGGGCAGAACTGGGGGTTCCTGGAAAGCTCAGTGGATATATTCAGATTAAGTTTTTTTGTTCTTTAGCAGTGTACTCACCGCTTTGCCGAGATCCTGAGGTAGGTGAGCCCACTGGGAGTTGAAGAGAATGCAGTAATCCTTCCCCTTGTTCTTCCCCTGGTCGCTGACATGTGCCATCCCATACTCCCCCAGCACCTAAAACGCAAGGTATTCTTCTTTACATCTTCACAGCACTACTTAAACCCAACCTCTTATCAAACCCAACTGTCAAGTTGTACTGACACCTGCTTCTTGGAAAGCTGGGAAGCGCCACCACTGCAGCCAGTATGTACGTACCTTCACTAAGGCAATAGGTAAGAACTTTGATAAATCTTATAAATTTGATAAATTTTAGCGGTCTAACTTGGGGCCAGCTATTCAGGCATACATGGTCCAATCTGATAGCAAACTTTGTTAACATTGTAATAGAAGTATGTCTGGTTTCGATTGGACTACCTCACTAGTATTAAGGTAACAATAGGCAGTCCCAAGGCAGGTGCTAAATGGGGTTGGTGAAATGCAAACGTGATAAGCTTTGACTGTGCTGGCTAGTGACTCACAATCACCACATTTCAATTGTCATCGTTATTCCACCAGACGGAATTTCACTTCTATTATGACAGTCGCATTGCCCCCCTACCTCACTGACATCCGCACCGAGACGAGTGCACTTAAAATGCGGCAAGCTGGAAATGAAGCCGCTATGACATGAATTAAACCAACATGTGTGAAACAGCTGAATCGTACCGGCATGGGGGGGAAAAAAGTACCGCTTTGTTGTGACAAGTCGTGTTTACACAAATGACTTTTAGGCCCGAATACCGTTAGTTTTTTACGCCCCACTTCGGGTCGTTTTTAGAACACTCCCCCCGGCCATGACACCCCCCCGGCATGGGGTTAGGGGTTCGTTCCGAAAACAAAACGCTGAAACTGCTCACCTGTTCGAAGAAGATCACCCCCAGCACCAGGGTTACCGCGTCTCTCATTATGCTTCCTGCAGCTTGTGTTATCCTTCCCTTAGCAAGATTGCGTCCACTTGCAGCTGCTTGTAACCCCGCCTACCTAGAGCTGCAGCACTCCTGCATTGGCTTAACTCGGCACGGCATCACGATATGCGCCTTCTGATTTGTCAATTTCTACATCAATCATTCATTATAGAACCACCCTCTCAGGGGAGGGGGGGAGCGGGAGAGTGTTTTCTTCCCTCAGTGATTGGATTATTTTCACGTCAATCAACAGTAGAAAGGGGGGTATGGTGTTGGTTCATTCAATATCAGAGATAGGGGTGTACGGTAGAATTTAAAAATATATATTATTAATAATTATATCGTGAAATTCATTAGATTTCACCCAAACAAGTTTTATAACACTGAGTATTATTATGTATTGAGTTTTAGTTACCTCTGACACATTTTTAGATTTTTAAAGAAAAGTATGGTTCCAGTCGTTATAAACCGATTTCCCTTGCCTGAGGTCAGAGTTGCGAAGCCGAAGGGAGGAGTTTGGAAGGGTGAAAGATGGCGGTGAGTGTGGGCTGTGATGTGAACATTTACAACTTCATCTATTTTTCTGTGGACGGGTTATTATTAAGTATTGTTGAAGGTGTATTGATATATCTGGAGTATGAAAAATATGTGATTGGGAAAGAAGCGCAAATCTGATACCTACGGCAGCACTGTCAGTAAAACACTGCAGCTCAATGATAATACAGCAGCCTGCGTTCTCGTGCTTGACTCGCACAACTGCATAGCAACAATAGTTATATTTGATTTTTGATGAAATAAATAAACCTGATCATAGACCAAAAAAAGCATGCGGGCTGATATTTTTTTTTATGATTTTAACAATTTACTAAGTAGTAAATCTATACAGTACAGCATTCAAACCAAAACTGTTGCTTTTGTACCCTTCCTTCTGCTTGCTTTGACAATGCTGCTGTTGTTTGTCTGGTTCTGCTAAGGTTTAAAATATATATATATATAAAATGATATATAACTAGCTTTGATTTTTCGTTGTTCTCTGTATTTCAGGATAAAGAGAAGAAAAAGAAGGAGAGTATATTTGACTTGTCGAAATACATCGATAAGACCATTCGAGTGAAGTTTCAGGGTGGACGAGAAGGTGCGTTTATCCTAAGTGACTGAGTCGCGGCACCCTCTCGTGTTAAATGTGGTTTCCACTCTTGCGTTTATCTAACCATCTGTACAGGGGAGGGTGAAATCAGATAATCACAAGGTTCGGGGTCAATTCCTTTTTTTTTTTTTTTCAATTCCAATACATTTTTAAAAATCGATTCCCATTCCTTTTGAGTCAGTGCCTTCAATGATTCATTAAAGGAGAATGGGTATTGATTAAATGGGAATTGGAATTTGGAATCAGTTTTAAAAAGGAATTGGAAATGGAATTGGGGTGACCCTGTCCAACCCCACCCCACCTCTGATAATCACACACATTGTTTAGAGTTGCCTGGTTTTAAGCAGCAGGTAATGTGGCTTTTGTAGCGCCTGTCTGCAAAGGCTTCCCCAGTTTATACACTGCTGTCGTGCTCGGCTGGGTTGGAAAGGAGCTGCTTCTGGCGAGAGCTCTATCCTCACCATTCCGACCTGTTTTTAATTCTACTTCTACTTGACTAAAACCTCCTGTTTTTCTCTCTTCGTTTCCACAGCCAGTGGGATCCTGAAAGGGTTTGACCCCCTGTTGAACCTGGTGCTGGACGGCACTATTGAGTACATGAGAGGTGAGTGCTGCCACTTAGCTGGAAGGAAGTGTAGCAGATGTACACATCAATATAGAGATCGATAATCCCCTTCTTGATCTGACTACTAGACAGATCAGTTAACCTTACAGGGATGGTAATGAGACTCCCATTGCACAGCAGTTGGATCTGTTCCTCGTTATACTGTGTGTTTTTAATAACACACCTGAGCTTGTTACATACACACTGGGGCTAATCAAGCTTGGAATGGGTGAAACTTCTATGAAATAAGTCTTATTTCCATCCCAGTCTTATTACATGTGTGTCCACACAGTTAAATGTGTATTGGCTGGTTTCACAGACCCAGATTAGCACTAATCTTGGTTTACTTTACCTAAATTAACATTGGGTAGTCCAGGACTAGTGCTAATCAGGGTTTGTGAAATCCTGCCATTTATATATTTCTATATAAAGATGTCGGATAGATGAAAATATCCTGCTAACATGCCACTAAAAATTAAATTTTTTAAACCTCTGATTGGACCAGATGTATCAGGATATGTTTATGCTATAGGAAAATGAAAGTATTGCTTCTGATTCTTCATACCCAGATTATATACGTTGCCTCAGGTAACATTAGGTAGTTCAAGATTAGTGCTAACTGGGCTCTATGATATCGGGCATTAGCATCACAAAACTACGTAACTGTACTTTTGCAAGTTTCTTGTATGTAGTTTAATGACAGTTTAGTACTTTACAAGAACGGATTGCAGTAATTCTTATGCTAAATTGACATTGAGCGCCGCCTCTCCTTTTCAGATCCTGACGATCAGTTCAAGCTGACCGAGGACACCAGGCAGCTGGGGCTGGTGGTGTGCAGAGGGACCTCTGTGGTGCTCATCAGCCCTCATGACGGCATGGAGGCAATTCCCAACCCTTTCGTTCAGCAGCAGGATGGTTAGGGGGTGTGTGGAGCCGCCCCTGCCCCAGCGATCGCAGCGGTAACATTCCCGCGCAAAAACATCTCCCTCTCTTTCTCACTAGTCATCATCCAGGGATATCAACCAACCAAATCCGTATCCAAGAACAGTGAACTCCTAGTGTTCCGTCACAGAATCCCTTATTGTATTCCATCCTGGTAAACACGGTGTTCCCTGGACTTCAGTCCCAAAGGGAGACCTGATCTTTCTCATCAGATAGCCCTGCATTTAGATGGTGGGAGCAAAATCCTGCAGAAATGCCTGCAAAGAATTGTATTTTTTGTGGTTTACACCCCTGGAGAATCTTGCTTGTTTGAAGATGGTGAGGTGGAGAATAACCCTGTAGGTACGCTTGCAATTATGTTGGGTTTACAAGAGAACTCTTTAAGCGTGGTTTAAATATTTGAATACAAGGTTTGTATGTGTGGGTAGGTTTGGTAGGCAGACAGTGTGTTTAGTTTGTGAAGCAAAATTTGAATAGGTTTAACTATCGTTTGCACAGTCTGTGTGAGCCCAGTGAGAATCTTTTTTAATTTTTTTTTTTTTTTAAAAAACAAAACAATTTTAGTTAATTGTTTCAATATTCTGTAAAGAAACTGGACTCTTCAATAAAAAGAAATACACGTTCCCTTTTTGTTGTTTCTGTTTTTGAGTATCAATGGTGATAATAATGAAACACCTCGACTTGTTAACCATTTATAATGGCCTGGGCAAACTGAGCCCTTGGGCCAGAACCCAGGAATACTGTAAATCCTGTCATGTGTTGGCCATCTGAGGACTCTGTATTAAAGCTCTATTAGAAGGAGGATCGTTCCTCCTTGGATTTCAATTAGGAAAGCAGGATGCTCAAACCAATGTATTCTTAACACCTGAGTGGGAATTGTTTTTAACAAACTGTTTGAACTGTTTGTAAGCCTAAGGTTAATTTGAAAGCCAGTCTGAATGCTTAACAAGAGGTCTAACCAACAGCTATGGTAAAAGTTTTGCATCACCTAGAGACATAATTAAAACAAAAACTTTATTAACTTTAGCAGAAGTCTACCAGAAGCTGTAATAGTAGTACAGTATTTCATGTTAGATATTGAAATGTCACATTTTTCCTTTAAGTAACAGAAAACTACAAAGCAGTATGTAATTCAATATGCTAACTTAACTTATGAAGCAAAATTAGTTCATTCCATAGGGTGATGCAAAACATTTGGCCATAGTTATAGTAAATGGTTTCCTTTTATTTAAAAAAAATACCCGTGGGGGACCTATATGCAAAATAACACTGCAAGCTGTTCTCCAATCAGAGAGACAAGAAGCGCCTCTGAGGCAGGAGTTTCAGGGCTTTATATTTAGTTCCAGGTCACCCGATAGACTGCTTCCCCAGCCAACTCTGAAACAGCCAGCCCGAGAGGTCAAACAGAGGTGTGTTTATATATATCCGGGAGAGTGTGTGTTTACATAGAGGGGGCTGAGACAACAAGATGGACCACAGACAACAAGAGCCTGGGCTGTACAGCCTCAGATCACCTGGATTTACTGAATTGCACCCTATGTGCATAGATTCTCCAGGGAGCAGCCCAGATGGAGCTTCGTCTGAGCAGCTAGACAGGGAGGAGGGGCCCAGCACAATTCTGCAGGTGGGTTTGGAGTGTTTCCAGGTCAGCAGGCAGAGGCTGGCCGGCATGAGCCCCTACTTCCGTGCCCTGTTCTTCGGAGGCGGCCGGGAGAGCATGGAACGCAGAATCCAGATCCGAGGGGTCGGGGTGGAGGAATTCCGGACGCTGATGGAGTTTTCCAAGACTTCCAAGCTGGTGCTGGATCAGCAGAACGTAACGTCGATTCTGGAAGCTGCTAATTTCTTACAGCTAGAGCAGGCCCGGATGCGTTGCTGCAAGTTCCTGGAGAGGGAGCTGCACCTCAGTAACTGCCTGGGGATGATGGCCTACTCCTGGCAACTGGGCTGTCTTGAGCTGTACCAGGCAGCCCGTGGGGTGGCCCTCACACATCTCCCTGCCTTGGCCTGCGAGGAGGACTTCCTGTACCTCCCCAAGGAGAACGTGGCAGACTTGCTGTCCAGTGACGACCTCTTCCTGCCACGGGAGGACCTGGCCTTCGAGGTGATCCTGCGCTGGGTGGCCCACGACCCCGGCCAACGCGAGCAAGACTTCCTGGAGCTGGCCGGGCTGGTGCGGGCTGAGTGCCTGAGCCTCACCTACGTGGGAGAGCTCCTGAGCAGTGTGCGGAGCTCCGACCCCCGAGCCAGGCTCATCTGCAAGCTAGATGCCAACCCCCCCCCCAGCTGGACCATGCTAGGGTCTCGGCCACCCCGGACCCGGACCCACGAGACGCTGTACGCGCTGGGAGGCCGTCACGACCGTGAGAAGCAGAGTCTGTCCCAGTTCTACCCACGCAGTGGCATGTGGCAGCCCTGTGCTCCCTTCCAACGCAGGAACCTCACACAGTACGCCATGGCAGCTGTTGGTAATGCCTTCCCTTTGAAACGCCCTCTCCTATGCGTTTGGGACACACCCCTAACTTAACACATGCCTTTGCTATCTCAATGAAAAAGGGTGTTCTGTAGTTTCGCATCTTTCCAGAGAAGTTTTAAAAAGAATCAGATTAGGTTTATTAAAAGGAGCTGTTAATGCATCGTTACAGGAGGAACCATTTATGAAAAATACTCAAACCCTTTACTCCTGATAACTTTAATAATTAAACTGAAGGTAGTTCTGAAACCCATGACTGAGCATAGCTGGGCTTGCAAGAACTTTAAACCATTTGAATTTGAAAATGTAGATGTATTAGTGGAAATTTGGCATTAGTAATTGTAGGGATTTCCAGGAGCATTCCCATCAGGCAGCCCCGTCCGTAATCCTGTGTGTGTGTGGTTTCTCTCCACCAGGGAACGCTGTTGCAGTGACAGGTGGGTATTTCCGTGACGAGGTGGTGTGGTACAGCGTTGACTGGGTCCTGATCTACATGTGTGGGGAGAGCCGCTGGGTGGAGGGCCCCCCCTTGCAGAAGTCCCGGCACAGCCACTGCGCGGTGGGAGTGGGGGGCGAGCTGTTTGTGCTGGGGGGCAGTATGGACACGGGGCCCATCACGGACGTGGAGAGGCTGGGAGCAGGTGCAGAGAGCTGGAGGAGTGCCAGCCCGCTCATCCGGGCAGTGGAGAGGGCTGCCGTGGCCAGCCTGGGTTTCAAGATCTACGTGGCCTGTGGCCTGGATGAGAACGGAGACGTGTACAGCGGTGTCCAGCGATTCGATGTGGAGCTTGACCAATGGGACGTGATCTCCTACTCCCCTTTCCCCCGGTACGTGGATCTCAGAACCCCCCCTTTTAGAAATCTCACAACCATAGAGCAGGTCTAACATGTTTCCTCACCTCCGCAGGTATGACCTCTGTGCCACCATGCTCAACGGCGCCCTCTATCTGGTGGGAGGGCAGGCGCTGCGGCTGGATGTGGAGACGGATGAGTGGACGTTGTTGGAGGAGGGGTGTCTGGTCGGGAAGTTCTTCCTGGGCTGTACGGCGGTCAACGGGCAGATATACCTGCTGGCAGAGCGGCGAGGGAACCAGGCCCTGCCCAACATGGTGCTGCTGGACCCCTACACTGACACCTGCATGGAGATCGAGGACGCCCTGCCCTGCCCCCTGCCCATCCGGGGCTGTGTCTCAGTCCGTGCCGCCTCCGACTCCAGAGTCACGACACATAAAGGCTGGCGCATGAAATGACCAGCATGCAAACACAGACTGCTATTTTTTCTTATCTGCCTGCGCAAACCTTAAAGCTACAGCAGCAAAACAAATTTAAAAAAGGTCAGGAGCCAGGTTTTTGAAATCCAGCGATTTTACCGTTTGTTATTTCCTCGAACACACAGCCCTAAAATCACAGACATGAAATCGGAGACATGAATAATACATTTTAAAGAAAGAAATTGTGCAATAAAATATACTTTATTAAAATAAAAAAAAACAACAACATAGAAGCTGGCTGTCTTGAGAACAAACCTCAACACTGAACCGCTCCACCCCCTGCCATGCAGCACACTGACAACAGTTTTGCTTCTGACCGGACCATCATTATGTTACAACCAGGGCCTCCATTTTACCAGGGGTACGACAGACACGCCCCCTTCAGTCTGACCCGACCCGAGAGCTCCAGCAACTACAGGCGGGTGAGTGGTACAGCAGCTCTGTGACTGTGCGTTGGTACACTTAATAGATCGAGGTGCTTTACAGTTTAAACAGTGTATTTAGATTGATGAGGCTCTGCATTCGTTTTGGTTTGGAAACAGAGGCTTGTACAATTGGGAGTACCATCACAGTAATATCATGGCCCTCCTGTTACAACACAGTCATTCAGTCTCAGTAAATCCACTGGGCTGTATTAGCATACACGTGTGAGGGCAACAGGAGAATGGAGCATTGTTCAGACACAAGCACGTGCAATAAGTTAAACACATTATATAGCATGAACTCTTAATATTCTGTTGGGTGCCGACTCCCCTTTTTGGGCTCATTAGAAAACAATGCAAAAGATATCTGAATCCAATTATTATTATCACCATTATTATTATAAAAGTTGCGAGTCACAGTTAAAAAGGTCAATCAGTTTCACTCCCTGCCTCACCCCTACACCCTAGTAATTCCATAGCTGGAGACTCCCAGGCTCTACTGAAACCAATTGCCAAGTGTCACCTTTATTATCAGCAAGAGGATCTCTGCTGGTGTGGAGTGCGATCATCACCATCCTCATGCCATGTGCCAATGGGAGGCATTAGAGAAAAGGGTTTCAGATGATGTACTAGATATGCAGTTCATAGGTTTCAATGATGTACTGGAGATACAGTTCATATGCTGTATTTTTCTGTTGGTGGGTTTTCAGATTTGTTTGCTTTATATATATTTAAAAAAAACAAAAAAAAAAAAAAAAAAAACACATCCTAATAAACAGAGCATTTAAAATCAGTACCGTATGCTAGCTGTTTTAAACTTCTGGCCCAGTTCCTGTTGGCTGCTGCTTAGGATTTTAACCAATGGCCACTTCTCATTTTACTGTATCGCCATATTTAGTAATCACTTCCTACATTTAACGGGAAAGTCAAGTCTACACGAAACTGTGGAGCTCACTATTATCTCATTGAACGAAACCCAGCCATTGTGAAGCAGGTGATCGTTACCTGTGGTGGCTGTGCTTGTAATTCCTTAGAATGTACACAAGGGGGCGCACTATTCTCACTCTTGGAGGCACAGAGATAGCCAATACAGCAGTGTACAGGGGGCTATACGTTTTGTTGTAAAAATCTGCAATTGAGAATGACATTAAAACCTTTTAGATGTTTAACAAAAACGACAGACAGGCGAGTACGCATAATAAAGTAACTGCTGCAAAATGACAAATGGATATCTTATTTAGTTCTAGCGCTGACAAATGTAAATACCAATAATAATAATAATAATAATAATAATAAACTAAAAGATATTGTGCAATCCTAATACCTTTGCAGCACTTAGCCACAAAAAAAAAAAAATCACCTTGAAATCTGTAAAAAGCCAAAAAAAATAAATATATGAATACAAAACAATGGGAGCAATTCAGCCTCCCACCAGTAGATGGCTTTAGCGCTACCGGGCTTTTGGCTGCCTGCTGGGTGTGCCATTCCTCTGGTTGGTTAAATTGTTGAACACGCAGTTGTTGGCCAGCGAGGGGAGTTTGGAGTCGAAGGTGCACTTCCTCCTCTCCCAGCGAGTCTCCTCCTCCTCCTCTTCCTCCTCCTCTGTGTGATTCTCCTCCTCATCGCTCCTCTCATCTCGCTCAACCTACAGGATCAGAGAGCAGACCCTCAGGACAGCAGGCAAAGAATAAGCACTGCCCCCTGCTGAATGAATCAGGCAGGGCAACACACGAGAGACAAAAAATAAATACGCACCAAACTTTTTAGAACCCCCAGCCCTGCTGGTGGGTGCTACTGGTACTCACCCTGCCCTGGACGACAAACTTCCAGACCATGCGCAGGATGAGCAAGGCCCAGAAAACATGGAGGAGCTGCAGGACCAGGAGCAGGGCGTTGAAAAAGTAATAGCCAAAGAAGGGCTGGAAGCTCTCCATGGAGAGATACCAGGTGGTGTAGAGCACTCTGAGAGAGAGAGAGAGAGAGAGGGAGGGAAGGGTAAGGAAGGGGTGATGGTCAGCTAGCACCAGATATACACACCACTGCCAGCAGTGGGGGGGGGGTACTCACTTGCTTGGAAACACCACAAGCCGGGTCACCAGAAAGACAGCAGTGAAAACGAAAAACAGGGAGTCACACACCCTCCTCCAGCCGGCGTAGTTAAACATCTTAGCTGACTGAGTTAAAGCACACAGAGGCATTTTAATAAGAGATACATATTTTTTTTAAATAGTTGCATTCACAAGGCATTAGTTTTGCAGTGAGTTTTTTGTTATTTCTGGATTAGTTTCAAAGGAGTTAATGCATGCACCGAGAAGGAAGTCTGTTTTGGTGTTGCCTGGGGATTGGAACGTCTGGCGTTTAGAAAATGTCACATGTCGCTATGAATTTTTCATTTGGCAGCTGCCAAAACAAGACAATGCAAACCGTATAATAAGATCAAACTGTGCCTGTGAGGGAGGTTCGTTGTTTTAAAACTTCTCTTAATAGTGGGGGCTGGAATCCACGAAAAACTACACAGGGTTACAGGTTTCACCCGATTCAAGATCGGACAGACCGCGCAGCAAAATGAGCTAAACAGGAGCAATTATTACAATTATTGTAATTGTAAATATAATCAGGTCCCAATAACTCCCTTAAACTCCTTGTTTCCCCAACCCTCATACTTACTGTATAGGCCAATTCCCCCAGCATAAAAAATATCAACTTACCTCCAGGAGATAGTCAGAGGCATCGTGCACCAGCAGCACCAGTGTTCCCACTCTGATGTAATTAGCACAGTACGAGAATCCCATCAGGAAAATGGTGGCGATGTGATGGATGACCTGCTCCTTAAAATCCTGCAAAAACAGTAAAGAGACCAAAGCTAGCTGTGCAGGAGAATACAGCAGGGTTCTTTCATGTACTCCAGGGGGAGTAAAAACAAACCGATAATTCTGCAGTAGCTGCGATAAACCAGGACTACATTTCTTTTTTTTTTTATGGCATGCATTAATCTTCTCTACAGATCGTTTGTCAGTAGAACAGCATAGTATTTACCCCCCCCCTCCCCCCCCCATATGGGATGCCACA
The DNA here is from genome assembly GCF_017654505.1 of Polyodon spathula. Taxonomy (NCBI): domain Eukaryota; kingdom Metazoa; phylum Chordata; class Actinopteri; order Acipenseriformes; family Polyodontidae; genus Polyodon; species Polyodon spathula. The sequence continues at coordinate 7,841,895 of NC_054560.1, forward strand.
GGTATGAAATGTTTAACAATTAAAAGCTGGGGTTCCCCTTGGGTTCATGGAAGTGAACAGACTACGATCCCAGAGTGGCCAATTTAGCCTGGCTCCCTTGGCTCGCTCGGTCCCGCGACAGCTTGGAGACAAATTCTAAACCACCCCTTCCTCCCTGTGACTGCCTTTAAATCTCCTGGCTTTCAGTTTTATTGGGGATGATAGAAATGTGGACTTACCTTTCGTTTGACATCGAACGAGACTCTGAGCAGCAGAGACCAGTAAAAGGCCAGTTCAGTCATGTAGTACCAGTACTGGGAGGTCTGTAGGGGCTGGAGATCAATAACGAAACAAATAAATAAAAAAAGATACGATAAATCACATTACACTTCCTGGTATCAGTCTAGCTAAACCAGATTAATTCTGCAGAAGAAAATATATATTTCGAGGAATGGAAAATGCATTTATCTTTAACCCATTTGGACGAGCAGAGCCGATTTCTACAAAGCTATACCGTTGCATCTAGAAACAGGCAGACAGATCACAGCTTGGTAGCTGGCAGCCTGCTAGGGCTAGAAGCACTTTTGGAAACTAGTCGCAGTTTTGTACTCCTATTCATTGTCTGGTTTTGCCTCAGATTTGATATAAAACTACGCCTCTATAAAAGACATCAAATGTGAGCAAAACTTTCTATAGCAGGCAAAGAGAATGCAACATTAACCATCTGCTGGCAGTTTTCACGCCTGGGCTGTTTGGGTCGTTGTTGCTGCTGTCCTGGGACAATAAAGGCTTCTCCAGTTTGTACTGCTTTGCATTGTGTGAGGACAGCACTGCTACGGAATATGGAGTCTGGCTTTACATTTTGTGAATCATGAGATTCCTTTGGTTTGAGTTCAGCTAACATGGGCGATGAGAGACACTGACCAGTCACTGCCGTACCTCATCCCTCAGAGTTAAACAACAAGATGTGCCCACGGGGGGCGGCCTTTATATATAAAACACACACACCTGCTACAAACAGGAGATGCTTAAGAAACCGTGTTAATGATCATTCCTACAGGACAAAAAAAAAAAAAAAAAAAACCTTGGTTCTCAAGCGACAACCCAGCACAACAAATTAAAAAGCCTTGCCAATTGATATTTGCACGATTCAGCTAATTATATTTTTATTTTTAATTTTAAAAACTGAATAATTTAAATATAAATCAATCAAAATACTCACTTGCTGTGGATAGCCAACCCAGCATTCACTTGGGTCCCAAAACCAGGGTTTCTGCAAGGCAAAAGCAGGATGCGTTTGGGAACGTTCGGAATACGATCCTTCAAATACAAACTGAGCAACGCGTCCGACTGTGTTGTATATAAAACAGTAGCAGAGTGCATGTCTAAGAAAACACTTCAATAGAGGGAGAGTTAGCTTCACAAGAATTATGCAAAAGGAGAAATTAGATTAAATGCAGCAGCATCTTTAACGTAATTGACGCTTGCACTGTGGCACAGTGTGCAATGGGCTGGAACGCCACTGGGATGCAGTGCTTAATTCACCATACTCAAAAGAACTGATTTTTAGGGACTGTTTGAAGAACATTTATAAGCACTCGCTTCAGTTAAAACAGCAGGTGTTTGTGCTGATACTCCTAACTGCCTTTAAGCAGTATTTATCACCGGCAGCTATTAAACAAAGCCATTAATGTGTTAATTTCAAAACAAGATACAGCGTCCTTCCCTCACCTTTACAACAGAGTACCACTCGGTGGCAATTAACTTCCGCATTGAGCGTTTCAAAAGCCGATTGGAAGCGAGCCTGTAAGCTCCAATACCCCTGTGTCTGTATCGATACAACAGGCCTCTGTAAATCATAATACGCGAATGTAAATCAGAACCTCACACCTCTACACCTCTGAATATTTGACTAGAAAATGTGAATTAACAGAATTAGAAAAACTGAACCGATTCCTTCTGTGCAGCGCTGATAACGTTTTTTATATACTCACATCAACCAAAACAGCCAGGCCAGCGAGGAAGGCTATCATATAGAAGGTAAATCTCCAGCTGGAAACAAAGTGACAAGGTCAAGCAGAATACAGAGACTTGCACACAAAAGCAGCCCAGGTGTGTGTTTGAACCTTAACCCACACTGCTGAACTGAACCTCCCTCCAGATTCTAAAGCAGCTTGTCATTTTAACAGACCACTTCAGCCTGAAGCTGCCCTCCGCCAAGTGAATTGCAGAGCCCTAGTTCCACTGAGAGAGGCTTCAGCTCAGTGTACTGCTTTCTGTTCTACTGAAGAGACTGAAAAAGGACAAATGCTTCACAGAGGCATCACAGTCTGCTCTTTTTTGAAGTCTAAAACCAGTGCTTCCCCAAACCCACCCCCCAATGACTCCCATTGCATAGCAGTTTGATCCATTCTTGGGTTTACTATGAATTTAATAAGACACATCTTATTTCCATCCTCTTCATTGTGCCCGCACTTCAAATGAATTACAACTCGTGTTATGTATGTGAAGACAATTACAAAACTGCAGGAACAGTTGTGAAGATTATGAAGACCGATTTATCTCCCAGTTTGACGAGGGTTAACGTGCAAGCCTGCAGTGTTGGAGTCATTTCAGAAACTCTTGGGCAACTCACCAGGCCTCGCAGAACTTCTTGCTGTTGCTGGGCCTGTCTTGGTTTCTACGGAGACGGAACCACCTCTCGATTTGTCTCTGGGAGAGGTCACACTGTTTAGATAGGCTGTGGAATTGACTCTGAATGGAGACACAAACTTCACTTAGAGGACTCAGCTGTGGCAAAACAAACTTGGGTTTGGGAAAGACACACAGTGTACACAAAATATCACATCTTGAGCAATAGTAAAAACACTGTACAAAAATCTACACAAGTACACATTAAATACATTCTACAAATCAAGAAAGCAATCCAAAATGTATGCCTTAACAGGTGCACTGTAGTGTACTCCTTTCTCAAATATTGAATTGCTTGATCTTCTCTAACTCGCTGTATCGCTTTTGACCTCCTTGAAAAACAAAAGCTGGTATCACCTTCAGATATAGTTTTTCAAAAGAGTTCCTCATGTTACTTTAGAGCACTTCTGCATTTTTTCACAACTAATTACTCTATGGAGATCAGTAGGGACAAGTTGTATCTGATGTCAGTAGATAACTGTTGGATGCCTGACTTGGAATGCTAGAGGATGTGGTGCTGCTGTTTAGTTCTGAATGAGTAGCACGGCAGATTAAAAAGACAACGTTTGTTATTATTCCTCTCTCCCTGCTTCTCCAATCAGCACACTGACTCTCAACTGGGTGTAGGAACACCATGGGCAGCCTGTCAAATAACCCCTTCATGCTCAGGGACCAAACCAAGTTTGAAAAACCCAGCAAGGGCTTGCACTGGTTATCTGAGCGATTGCAAAAATCTCTTACGGGCTAGACCACAGATTTCTAGAATGCCTGTCAGCACACCACATCCTTTTCTACAGCGTCCCATCCAGGCTCCTGCAGCAGACACCACCCTGCGCAGCAGTGCAGTGGGGAGATGAAGCAGTGCCTGGTACCCAGGCTGGGTTCGATGCTGACCTGTGATGGGCTCCTGCTTTGCTGCTTATAAAACACCTCCAGGGTCACATTCTGGACCGCCAGAACCGGCCGGGTGGTGTCCCTCACTCCCATTTTCCAGCTCAGGGGCAGCGCCACCAGCCTGCAGGAGAAGGGAGGGACACAGCATTACTCAGGGATGTAAATAAGACTCCCGTTCCATAGCAGTTGAATCCATTCCCAGGTTTTACTACAAGTTTAATAAGACAAGACACCAGAGCTTGTTACCTACACACCGAGGCTAATAAAACTCGTAAAACCTGCAACGCTACACAGCATTGCTGCACACACTGGCCTAAAGGGGATGTTGCAGCAGGGTATAGCTATGTGTGCTTGTCAGAGAGAGACAGTTGGTGTAACTCAATCCCAAAGCTGCCGAGTGCACTAATCAGCCCTGCCTGTGTAAACAGGGACTCTGGACCAAAGCAGCCTCAAGCAGGGGTCCTGGCTGTAGGTTACAGCTGGCTGGGTCTGCCTGTCTGCTTGAGGTTTCCACTGACCGCTCCTCCACTTAGTGGACTCCACTATCTCCAACACACACACACACACACACACACACACACACACACACACACACACACACACACACACACCTGAGACGACCAGACGTAAACAATAGCAGCAAGCCATATGATCTGATTATCTGTCAACAGACACTGCAGGACAACCTTTGAGGCGACAGTGCTGGGGCGAACACATGTTTTTCATGTTTGAAAACACTTTCAACTTTTTTTTTTTGTGTACTAGAACTAGAGGTAGATTGAAATCAGACAATAGAGAGCCCAGGATATTTCCCCATGCAAATACCCCCCTCCCCCCTATTTTAGCTTCCTTATTATTTATTTCTGTTTTTTGTTTTTACTGCATAGCCCGGAGGTGATCACTCCCTCCTGTATCCATGGCTCCTGCAGCAGAATGGAGCGCCAACACAGGTTTGGAAATTATTAGTCACTGGCACCATTATCACAATTGTACTCTGTCTGGCTGAAGATGTTATTCTAGATGTTTAAAAAAATAAAAAGGTCCCTCCTCAACAGACAATGTTGTTGGTGCTAATGAGAGGTCAGAAATATGATTTTTGAAGCCTGTTAGCTCTCACTTAACACATACTTACAGATGATAATAACAATAATAATAATAATCTAAATAAGAGAGTTCAGTGCCTTATCATATACACTGGGAAAAGGTGCAGACAGGCATAGGATTTTATTTAACGAAAAAAACTAAAACAGAAGCACTTCTATTTTATAGCACTGGCAAACGAAGACATTATACTGTATTGCATGACCAGGCGTGACACTGAACAGCTCTTTGCTAGACAGGAGTCTGACAAAGTCCCTTCCATTGAGTCAGAACAGCAACCACACTGCCTGTAATCAAATCTCTCAGGTCTACAAATTTTTAAGTCAATGTAAAACCTGCCACTTTCCTTCTTGCAACTTGGTGAGATTGTCTTCCGCCAGCCAGTAATCGTAGCTGTGGCCGAGAGTCCCAGTGGAACTGGTACACTACTTGATCACGATCTGATGCGACTGGAAATTAACTAATCCGATTCCAAAATCGCTTTCAAAAACAGACGGAAACACATCTACATACACCTGACCTGCATCCTTCCTGTGCAACACACATTCCATTCAACACTCTGCAATGCTTCTACAGTATACCAAGGCAATACAGATGGCTTGAGGGATCAGGGATGGAAATGTGACTCCTATCGCACAACAGCTGCACCCATTCCTGGTTTTAATACGTGCCTGATTAGCCCCAGGTGTATGGGCAACAAGCTCCGGTGTGTCTTTCCAAACTTGTAATAAAACCAGGAATGGATCGAGCTGCTATGCAACAGGAGTCTTATTCCCATCCTTTGGGTCGAACGCTTTTGGCCTCTGCTGCGGTGCCTCTCAAACACAGAGGGAGGCGGTCACATCCAGCAGATCCTTACCTCTCAAAGGCGTAGCGTGCAGCGATGAAGACCAGGGAGAGGGGGAGTGTGATGAGCAGGTCGCGAGGCTGCGGGTACTGGACGCTCTCTGTCTCTACCATGTCAGCCCACGTGACGCCTGGCGGGAGCCAGTACTCCTGACGCCACAGCCAGCGGTCCAAGAGAGACTCCATCTGTGAGCAGCAGCTCTCCGCTACACCCTGAACAAACACTGAAACAGGGATGGAAATTAGGACTTGCGCAGCAGTTTGACACATTTATTAAGCGGATTGAGACATTTATTAAAAAGGTGGGATTTGTCCCAAGCAGATTTATTTCCCAATCCCTCATAATTTGACTAACAAATCAGAACAAGTTGTTTTAAACCATAAAAGCAGACACCACACAACCCACCTTGAATAAACATCTGAATAGACACTGTTCTGAATTTAGTTTTCTAAAACGAGTCCCATTTATAAAAAGTGCACTTTGGTATATACAGGTAAGAGAAAGGGCACATGCATGGTAAAAGCATGTGGAATCACAGACTCGCATAGCGCGTTTCATTGTTTCTATTGACCAGTCTAAAGTTTGATACGACTCCCTATGATCATTATACTGCTTCTTCCAATCACACCGTTCAATACAGCAATGCAGCATTGCTAGCTGCTACAAGAAGTTAACGGAATTACAGAAATACTACCTTAAAATCATATTCCACCTTAAAATCACCTCTTGTGAGAAACAGCAAAAGCAGTAGCAAGGAACGTATATATATATATATATATATATATATATATATATATATATATATATATATATATAAAACAAATACATGTTGTTTTCAAATTTAAAATGTAGATACAATTCACCTGTCAAGCACAAACTTAAATATGTTTATAAAAACCTGCGGCGTATATTTTACACGAATCCCCGCTGTCCTTACAACATCTTTATTGTATTTACATGTTGATTATTAAGTGTATCGAGATGCTTGAAAATAAGCGTCAACAACATTTTAGTTGTAACCGTATACAGAAAAACGGTATGTATTTATTTAAAAGCTAAAACGTTGTTAAACTGAGTCCCAAATCTAGCGTTTGCGTGTTTTTATGCTACACTGTAACACTACAGCTATCTCTTCGTTTTCATGAGATGAAGTTAGTTATACAACTCTGCGACCAGCACAGGTGAATATCGCTCTTCCGAGGCTTCAGTGAATTCGTTCTCTCTACAAAAAACAAACAAAACAAAACAAAAAAAGTTTCGCCTACCAAAACGATTTTGGAACGATAACCTGTTCGTAAAGAGAATAAAACAAACAAAAAAAGAGAAGATATTGATATATATATTTTTTTTTTAATGGAACGTTCTGCTCACCTGCGCGTACCTGTCCTGCTCCAAACACCGGAGAGACACGGACGTGGAAGGAAGGTGACGCGGCGTGCTTCTCCACCAAACGCTGGGCTCAAACAAACAGCTGAACCGCCGAGCGCCGCCTTCGCAGGGGAATTTATCACCGGCTGCTGCCCCTGGTACTGTATCCATTCAGACACACACCTCTGCACCCTGCACGGTCAAGCTCTTACAACAGTTAATGCTCAGTATCCTGCCATCAGCAATTACATTACCGATATGGCTCATCGGTAATGTTTTGGTGATACCAAAAAACAATTCTAAATATTAATTTTGTTTTAAATTTGCAACATTTTAAAAATATGGAAATCAAACCCTGATCGCGTGAAATCACCGAGTCGTTATGGTATTTATGAGGACACACGCGATACAGAGGAGGCGTTTAATTTTATACACACGGTCCTTTTAGCTCTATTATGTCTTAATTAATATTTGTTATCTACTTTACAAAGCCTGGATCTGTTGCTTTTAGTATTCAATCTTCCTTAAAACAAAGGTCGTGGTTTAAAAAAAAAACACAGGAATAATTCATTGTTCTTTCTAGAGTGAAGATGGCCCGCCCCCTGGTGGATATTTTTCAGTATGACCAGGAGTATAATATTGAGCAAGTCCACAAACAATGCCCGTGTCTAACGTCAGACTCTTATCCAGCTGTGCTGCCGCATGGACAGGATTACAGTTTGCGACACGGACTGCTGAGTTTCATGAAGGGCGTGTATCAGGTACCAGTTTGTTGTTACCTGGAATTCCCCTCCCTTCTTTGGCATCCCTCCAATAACGGTGACAGATGCGTTGGAAACATTATCTCAGGACATGCCCTACACTCACTAATGTACCAGGCACATTATGTTCTTCCCTGTGCCTGTGCACAGCTCGGCGGTGAGATGTGCATGGTTAATTACAGACTGCTAACTATTCGACACGACCGCGTCTCAGATGCATTACCTAGGGGTTGTTTGTTCTTCACCTGCTTCTGGCTCGGACCGTGTAACTGAAACCGAGTTGCAAGGAGAGAGGAATAAAGGAAAACAAATACGATGTAATTAACTGGGCAGCAGTGTTGCCAACTCTCACGAGAAAAAAAACAAAACAAAACAAAACAGCACTGCTTTTCAAAACAAGCCCAAAACAAGCCCGGAGGGAGGCTGAGGGTGTTTATACAAATTCCATATTTTTTTTTTCTAATGACGTGCTTACAATGACACCAGTCAATCAACAAAACCACGCCTACAAACCGCTTTTAAACGTTGACGTCACGTCAAGGGCAAAACAAGCCCAACCCCGCTTATTATAAGCGGACTTGGTAACTGCTGGGCAGCATCGAACAGCTACTGCAGCAGGGGTCGCTGGTTTGAAGACCCATGTGCTTACACTGTGCACAGGTTTATACACAGTGCTGCTGCCAGTGTTTTGCTGGGCTGGGATCATTAAGGCTACGTTGTGAATTGTAGATTGTACTCTACTTGGGAGGTATAAGGGGGCTCTTCACTAATTCACTGTTTTCGAATGTTTCAATTTAAATTGTAAATTGTAAAGCGCAGTTGCTGAATCGGCCACTAGGGGGTGCGATCTGCCGACGCTAAGACTGCTGGGGCCTTGACACAACAACGATAATTACCACCGAGCATGCGGGGAGGGGGAGCCCCATCCCTGCTTCCATACGGTTTGATTCATTATTCATGTCTGATGTTACAAAAGCGCTATTGGATCAGGTGAGTGGCAGCTGTTAAAGACACAAAGGTAAGCACTGAGCCCTGGGGGCCTGTTTGACACTGTGTCCCTTTCAGCTCTCCTGAGACCACTCTTGTTCTGCTTGGAGCCTGTCTAAGTATCTAGAACCTCAAAATGTTCTGTATGGGATTCTTTCTGCCTCAACTCACTGCACTGCGCTGGCTTCCTGCTAAATTAAGGGTTGATTTTAAAATGCTGCTTATTGCTTATAAGGGCCCTTTGTGGTTTTTGGCCTTTCCGTTTATACAGGAACTGTGGGCACCTTAAGATGAGCGAATGCTGAACTATTGGTAGCTCCTAGCGGGTGTCTAAAATCAGGAGGCGTGAGGAAGGCCTTTAGTTATTCTGCTCCCTGCCTTTGGAACTCAGTCCCAAGTGGAATGCTAGCGCGGTCGAATCGTTTAAATCACTTTTAAAGCCATATTTGTTTATGTTAGCTTAAAATGCCTTTTGCAAATTGCTCAATTTCTCGCTTAAACCAGTTCTATCAAAATAAAACATTCATCTTTAAAACAAAGCATAATTAATTATTTGCTTCAGTGCACGGTTGTGTTGCTGTTATGAAATTGGCCTGACTTGCCTTTAATCAATCGTCTGGTTTATTTTCTTTTGGAGTTATTTGGCTTCCAGTGCAGCATTCCCATATTTGCAAGCTTGCAGCGTCAGGTGGATTCCTGTCTCTTTAAGAGTGCATTGAATCTCTAGGCTAACCTATATCCCAGCCTGTCTGCTGGATCCCAGGGGAGCCTGTCTGGCTGCAGTCTCACAGCCTGGCAGTGCTCTGACAGCCAACAATAACAGAGCCGGGGAGGTAGGGAATGCGGACAGGAAACCAATCTTTCACATCATGCTCCGCTCTACTTTAACTACGACACAGGCACGTTCATGCTGAGGGCTCCGGATATCGCAGGCCCCTTCTCACGGGACCGCCGGGCCCCGCTGAGGTCCCAGTCGATCCCTGGGTGAGAGCATCGAGGACCGGTCAAAGCCGGGGCAGGCCTGGGAGCAGCCAGCGGGCCCATTCATGTCTCTGGTTATTGTATGACGCTGATTAGCTCTTTATTCTGAGTGTTCTGGTTCAAAGCGATGACATCATCTGGCGAGCAGCATTAGATGTTAGAAATGCAAAACAAAATCATTGAAGGAGAGTTAACTGTTAACTAAAACTATGTTGCTGCACCAAGGACACACAAAGACACACTGCCTCCCTCCCTGTCACTCATCTCGCAGACACACACTGCCTACCAATATATATATATATATATATATATATATATATATATATATATATATATATATATATATATATATATATAAGTTTAGTAGGTAAGACATTGTAAAATCCACTTCCACCTGATTGGTCCATAAAAGGAATACAGATCTAACGTTTCTCTTCCTTTACATCTCTGGACCTTCTACCAAACAAACTCACATTAAGCAATACCATTATCAGCCAGCAGGGAGAGCCCTTGTCTTATACAGCTCAGCCTGAATTCTGTGTTTCTTTGTGTGGAAGCTAACCTTTTTTTTTTCCCTGGAATGTTTAGATAATACAATAACTACGTTATGGTATTGCTGTGCATAACCCCAGATTGGTAGGAAGGCATATAGTCGTCAATTGCTGTAAATCTTTTTGGACTTTTCCAGAGGCAGAATTAGCACCAGGGCTGTTATAGATCCTCCATGGTTCTCCTCAATCTATTATACTGGAGTGGTGATTAAAAAGAAGAAAAATATGAGTAAGTGCATTTAAAGATGCATCCTATAATATTCGCTTGTATTTGAAGTGCTGACAGGCAATATACTGTTACATACTGAGACTGAGCATTTCAAAATGAAAAATGCTTCAAGCAGGAAAGGAGACCCCTGTAATGGCAGACTCCCTGCCTGGGTTGTAGGGCCTTTTTTGGGGGTAGCAGCTGGTCCAGCTGTTGGCCATGCGGTTCTCACGCTGCAGGGGGGAGTGACTCTTGCAGGCAGCAAGGTGTGTGTGTGGTCTGTAGAGAGCACTGGGACAGCTGATAACTGTGCATTATTAACAGGCTCCTTCTCTCACAGCTCCCCACTCAAAAAAGGCTCATTAACAGGCTCTTGCAAAGCCAAATGTATCCTTGCTTTATATCAGCTTTAATGTCAATTACTGTATGTGTATTGCCAGACTACAATGAGTTATGTGTAGTGTGTTGTTTCTTTCAAATAAGTGCCTGGTGTGAATCAATAAGGGGTTAATACTGTGTGGGGAAGTGTGAAAAGGATCATCTGTTAGTTTCAATTACAGCACATTTGAAGAGTTGAAAGTGTTAACTGATTTATTTGCATTGAATATACAATTAAGGACTATGTCGTTCTCAATGGATATACACTATTTTTGTTTTACATAACTAGTATATTGTCCATTCATGATATCACTGCAGCTGATAGATAATGCCCTGTAATGGTTTGTTAATTTTCATGTATTTTATGTAATCTATGAAGCATTATTAAAATACTCACAAAGGATGCTTCTTGGTATTGCTATTACAGATTTCAATATTCCACCAGTACAAAAACTAGCTTTTACTGGTCAACCCAGTTTACAGTCACCACCCTGGCACGGGCAACACGAGGGATCGGACACTGACATCATCAAACAAGGGCGTTCCTCACAAGACTCCTCTTTTCTCTTTGAAGGACCTGTGAAAACAAGTCAGGACCGAGTGTGTGAGAAACGGGAGCCTGTCAGAAACAGAGATCTGGTTATAATAAACTCTTAATCCTTTGCTTGTTTTACGACACTGTAGGCTTGAAATAAGGATGGAGGGGAGAGGGGCTTTTGAAATATAATAGAGGTAGTGTTGTAGCAGTAAGCCCAGGGGTCTTAAATCAATGCCCAGGAGGCTAGGAAGTTTTGAAATTGATTTAGACAATCCAATTTCAAATGTTTGGCCATAGCAGTATATGACGACAGTAAACGCAATGACAGTATTTAGATCAGGGCTGTGCACCTCTGGTCCTCAGGGCAATCCCATTCCAGGTTTAATAGATGGACTTTCAAAACAAACCGAATTAGACCCCTAAAGGAGGTTTAAACAGTTCTGTTACAATAGTGAAGGTGATTCTTAGGAACACTCCAGTTTCTCAGCCTCTGATTTGGACCATTCAACTTCTTCTTGTTACTGCAGTGTGCAAGGGTAAAATCATAGCAAAGCACAGCAAAGCAAGGGCAAGCAAGGTAACGGGCATGGTAAAGGTTGACAGTCCACTGATTTTTAAATGAAGCAATGATTAACGAGGTTCAAGCCCAACGCGTCTTCCCAATCATACAGCCCAAGGTGTTGAGTTTACTCAAGTGTGCAAAACGATTCTCTACTGTCTGTTTGCGTTATGGTTTACTCGCCGTCTGTAAACATTTGCAAACCTTATTTAAAGTGTTTGCAGCACAGCAAACACTGTAACGGTATTGTCCTCCACTGTTGATTAACACATAGGTATCATCAATGCACATTGTGAGCCTGCAAACTCCGGACAGCAGCGTTTACAACATGTGCAACCTGTGGTTTGTAAAGGCAGAACAATGCCTAGAGCATATGTTTTATTGCACCTTTAAAAAAAACAGTATCAATGAATATCAAGACGTAATAAAGCACGCGTCCCTAAATAAATGTTTGGAATTTTATTTATAAAATGCTGATTTTAACAGCTGGGCTTTAGCGTTGATCTGTCCTAAATCTCTTTGAGTTTTCATTGTTTTTTGGTGTTTAAACTAGGCAATCGAAAAACTTAAAGCTGTTTAAATTACATTGTGTTATAATTTTTTATGCTGCCACTTTGTTACTTTTTAAGTTGTCGCTCTTTTAAGAATCCGATCCACAGTCTGCATTGTGTTTGACTTATTGTCTGGGGCTCTGCTAAGACTGAGTAAAAGCTGGGGATAAAAGTCAGCTTTCTCCCAAAAGTGAAAACGGATTTTGTGAGCCCAATCCCTGGCTCCTGGCCTTGCAATCCTCGTGCACCCATTCTTCAGGATCCCTGTTTGTTTAAACCAAATGGAGCTCTTGTTTTCAAACAATGGGGTAGAGCATTGTGTGGTCCTTCAATCCAAGCATGATGAGAATGATGCTGGCTGACCGCTTGCTTAGTAATTAATACGCAGTGCGCTGATCGTGTCTGCTTGCATGCCCCTCAGCCTACCTGTCACACTCCACACATGCTGAACACAATAACTGCAGACCTTTCTGACGTCATAGTCTAATGACCTGTTGATTATTACCAAATGTTTTTGGAATATGGAAACATTTTAAATAGCGCTTTATACATGAAGGGACCTTTGAAATATAATAGAGGTAGTGTTGTAGCAGTAAGCCCAGGGGTCTTGAATCAATGAGACTGAGAAGATCAATCCAAACAGAGAGTGAATTAACTAGCATATTAACTTGTATATAACTAAGTTTCTTTTATGTTCCAGTGAACATCTTTGGATTGAATGTGATTGACTCTGAGTCTCGGAGGGGGGTGCACAGACCGGGGTGCCATGACAAATATTGACACAAGTATATCCTGTTCACATGGGGTCCAGGTGACGCCTCTGCTTTGCTGACTGACAGCTGCGACAAACCTGGCCATCTCAGACACCAGGAGCCCCTCTCGTTTACCGAGTGAGCGCTCCACTCCACACACATCACAGAAGACTCTTCAAAGAGGCCAGGTGGGATTCAGACAAGTGACACCCAGCTGCAGCAAGGAACCAGCAAGATCACACCTGTTAATCTAAAACAAACAGGGGAGCTGAGAGGGAGAGAAAGACGGTTCATTGGTCAAACGTATTACCTTGGCTCTTCGACCAATACTGCTTTGTGAAATCAAGGGTTTACCAACATAGGTATACCAACACACAGAGAGAGGGACTGGACCCAGATCTTGTTCCCAGTTTCTTTCAGGAGGAGCTGTAATGACAGCTGGGGGTCTGCTGGCCACCCAGAAGCAGCTGTGAGGCAGTGTGTGTGTCTGTATGAGGTACAGTATGTCTGTATGAGGTACAGTGTGTGTGTATGAGGTACAGTATGTCTGTGTATGAGGTACAGTATGTCTGTGTATGAGGTACAGTATGTCTGTGTGAGGTACAGTGTGTGTCTGTATGAGATACAGTGTCTCCCAACACTGTATGGGATGTAGGGGGTAGCCTCTCTCAGGCCTGTAATCTGATGCAGGTTTGGCATGGGCAAGTGGGGCAAAGGTCGTAAGGTCGCAGTTCATAGTCTGTTGGAGGGTCTTGGATATGCAGCAGAGAGCAGGGCAGCCAATGAAAGCTCCGGCCCAGTTTACGAGCTGCTGTCAGGATCAAGGCATCCAGTCCAGGAAGGGAGGGGGGTTAGGCACCACAAAAAAGCCTTTCATTACCTGGCTGTAGGAGGCCAAGCAGGTTTATTTATTTAATTTTTCTTTTTAGTAGGTCAAGCTTGTTTCAATTTTCCCCTTCAGTGACTCATTATCTGAAAATAAAATGTACTTTTTAAAGTTAAAATGGCAGGCAGTCGAACTCGTGCACTGTACAGTACAGTAGAAGGCACAAGTCTCAATAGTTGTCTACTTCAGTTAGTTCCTTATAGTTTTAGCTTACTGTATGGTATGTAAAATCATATCACTCAGTTTGTACAACAAATTCCTATAATAATAATAAGATGGATTTGACTATGACTATAAATAGGAATATGAACAATAATATGAATAATGTTGTAAATACATATAGGTTGAATACCAGAGAAGGGTGAACACATTACCATATATAGCTTTTCTACCTTAATCCCAGTACATAAAAGGAGGCCTTATAAAGAATTATAATTTCTATGGCTAATTTGACAGGGAAATAAAATTATATGCAGTTTAAATTTATGAGGTCGCACAATTGCTTTTCATTCCACCTGCAAGAATAGCTTGCCCTCCACTGCGCAGAATCTCTTGACCTCATTAGCACATGGCAATGTGCCAACAGCTCAGGCCATTTCATTTACACATGGGAGGCCTTGTTGTTATAGACGTTAAATCATTTCCATGTAAAAACAAAACTCAGCCAAAACATTGCATTGAACAAGCAGGCTTTCTATACCAATCACTTGTTTGGAATCATGGGAGACACAGTGATTGGAATGGAGTTCCGTGACACACTGTTCTTTAATGACTCAACAGCTTAACCTGGCGCTTCTCTTTTTCGTGAAATAAGTATGGACAAAGCTCCCCCCCCACCCCCCTTGTTACCATTTCAGCTGATCTCCTGGATGAATGATGAATGTAGAAAATTCAGACCTGCTTGAGTCTGACACTTCCTTGGATAAATTCATTCATAAAGCTTTCCATTAATGTGGACATCACAGGAAAGGAGATGTTGCATTTTGCCATATCAACCCTATAGAACAGGGGAGTCCAAAGCTTTATTCCAGTGCTGTTCTAAATGATTGAACTAATTAATTAAACCTCCAGCCCCGAAGTAGTTAATTATACCATTTTACCTGTTAAATCTGAATTAGAATGGCTCTCCAGGACTGTGATTGGACAGTCCTGCTGTAGAATTTTCCCCCAAATGAATTAATTCCAGGCATCGTCTGACTCGCATGTCTGTCAGACGGAAACACCTGAAGTTCCATTTCGTAGAGTGTGCTGGAGCCGGTACTGTGACGGCACAGTGAAAACCGTTCATGGTCTGACTGACATTCTCCATAAAGCAATGCCCCCCTCTGAAACACGATCCTCACTTCAGCAAGCAGTGTGTGGATACTGTTATGAGTCACTCTGTCTGTGCTGTTAACCCCTAAGAGTTATCCACGTCCACAAAGGTGCTACAAAGGCACTGCAGTACACCAGCAGCAACCACTCGGTCATGCAGTTAAGGAAGTATATAGTATATTTATTTTTGTAAAAACCCCTTCACTCGGTCATGAAATGGTTCAGTCCAGAACCTACTGCCTTTAGGCCCTGTGTCCTGGGTTTATTAAAACAAAATGCTTTTGTATTTGCAATTTGGGTAATGCTTTCTTGTGTCTATTTCATAACAACTTTAAGAAAGAGTGAAGTTATTAGGTACCAGGTATGTTTTTTATTTGTATGTTTTGTTTTGATTTTTGAACATTGGAATTTGGCGTGGTGTTCTATGCAGGAGATGACTTCTGTACGCAGGAGGTACTGGAATTCTGCCACTGTGATTGGTTAATTTCTGAGGTGTGATTTATAATGCTTATATACCCTAAATTCCCTCCTCACTGGCCTCCTCTCTTATGCTTTTACACAATTACAACAAATTCAAAATGCCTCTGCCCGTATCATATTCAACCTCCCCTCTCCTCTTCCCGCTACACTGGCTCCCTGTCTATTATCATTGCCTGTTCAAATTCCTTACCCTTGTGTATAAATCTCTCCATGGTCTTGCCCCACCTTATCTGGCTGTACTGATCACCTACTATGTTCCCCCACGTCCTTATGCTCCCAATCCCTATTGTCCCTCTCTGTCCCATCCTTGCCCTGTGCCCAATCCCGTTTCCATTCCATTTCCCCTTCATTGGAATAGACTCCCACTTATCATAAAACAGTCACCCACACTAAGTAGTTTCTGCCTCAAAACGCATCTCTTCTCCCTAGCCCATCCTACTGATACTCCTGGCCCCTGACCTCCTGCCATGACCCTGACCTAGCTTCTGGCTCTCTGCTTTCATATTAGCAGCTCATCTGTGTCTCCCCACCCCAGCCCAATAACATGCATTCTTTCTTCACCCTTTTTTCTTGATTGTACTATTTTATTTAAATTTGTAAAGGTAAATTTGGTTAAAGGTGCTATAAAATATAAATAAATACACTGCTTAAGTTTGCAAAGGGGTAATAATACTTAGGTGTTTTTTTTTTTTTTAATTTCCTGATTTTCTGTATGGTTGCTTTGAAGTCCAGCATGATATCAATGGTCCACAATCCATATGGAAATCCATCTTTAGATTGATCTTCTGAAGAAACAGAGGAGCACAGGACCAAATGTTTTATAAACTTTGCCCGACACCTTTTGACGCTCCTTTCCCAAGCCTGATCCCTCAAAAGCACTCCTAAAGTTTATACTGACTCTTTAACAGATGAAAAGCGCCTGGCTTTGAGTTGGGTTTTATTTTTGTGCAAACCAGCTGGTCAGCCACAGCTGTCGTAAAACACTTTCTCACAGCTTCTCACAGGTAAACTCCAGACCCCGAAATGACACACAAACACATACATCTGAGCTCCCAATAAGTATCGCCTTGCACTGCAGGGTACCATTCCACCAATAGCTCATACCATTAGCTGCCCTTGCGATAGCATTGTCTCTTAGTGCCAAACCATTGCTCTGCCATTGCCACTGAAGATGGTAAAGGAATGCGAATTGAATCAAAAGGCATTTTAAAATACTAAGCATTGCATTTCTCATTCCACACCCCCTCTCCCTATTCCTCTGTTTATTTTCCTCGGTCCCAATGCTTGATGGAGCCCTACTGTGTAGTAAAGCAACATCGATGGACGTCTACAGAATTCTGTCTCATGCATTCTTTACACAGCTGTGTTTCACATACCTGACAAGGCAGGAATGCATGAAACAGCATGCAAGACTAGAGCCTTGCTACGCATACAAACGATAACTCACTTATCTGCACTGTCATACTGTATACAGACGAACGCGCACACACCTTTTGATCTCCACTGGCAGACCGGCTATTGTATTAAAGATGTTTGTATTAGGAGCTCTGTTCAAGAGATGGTCTGCTTTTACCAGCCAGGTGGCTGCTGTGTAGTTTAGCTTCTCCAGAATGTTGAGTTTTATAGCCAGCGCAGTAAAATGACAAATCGCAGCACCTGTGAACCTGATCTGGCACATGTTCCATTACAGACAGGGAACTGAGGTGGGATTACATTTTAACCATTCACTTACTGCAGCATCAGACAGCAGCAATACACAACACAGTAGGTTTGGAGCAAGTATTCCACATTGGTCCTGATACAGGGATAGAAATAAGACTTCTATTGCATAGCAGTTTCACCCAGATTTTAATGCGACCTTGATTAGCCACAGTGTGTAGGTAACAATCTCAGGTGTCTCTTTTTAAACTTATAGTGAAACCAGGCATGGATCAAACTGTTATGATTTGGAAGCAACCGTGACACCAACATATCAAAACATGAAGCGTTTCCACGGTGGTACCGTTCTGCTAACGCCTCTGGATAGCCTCTGCTGAATTTTGGGAACAAGAAGAGGCCATTCGGCCCATCCAGCCTTGTCTCTTTTTTAGCGTGCAAATATGTACAGTATTTAAATTATACACATGCCTAGATCATTTCTATGAAATGCATGCAAGCACACATGCAACACATACACACACAGATCAATGCCCTTTTTACTTGGAAACAAACATGACCTCAATTATTGTGGAAAGCAAAGCTATTTTATATCTTTTTTTATATCTTACAGCATGGGGCCACAGTTCCCCACACAATGACCATTCTGGGGAGGGAGGTGAGAGATCCAGCAGCCACTTTACAGAACAATCTCCTGATTTAGATTCTTATCTAATCTGGAATCACTGAGATAGGGATTGTCCTAATTTGGAATTTCCTAAACCACCAATGTTAAGAATGTCTTAAGTGGCTATTCTTCCATTAACTTAGATAGTGTATCCTGCTATCCCATTATTCTTTACTGACTGCTCCTGTAGTGCAGATTAGTGTTATTGGGACCCTAGGATATTACAGCAACACATCCTTTAAGATCCCCCTTATAGGATCAAGTAGGGTCAATCAATTGATCTAAATGCTGGCCAATCTGTTCAAATAATAATGCATTTCTATTAAAATAAGCAGTGCATACCAATCTTTCAGCTTATTTCTATCAGTAAAAATATGAAAAAAAAACTTGTGAAGGCTCGCATTTTAATATTTAATATTTTATGTTCAAGGTGTATCATAAAGATTTAAACCCACTGAGTATTTTCACTGTATTGCAGTGGCTCTACAGTAATCTCCATAACTAGCCTATTTAAACCCTTTCATAGAAATCACGCACAACAAAACTAGGCAGGTAAGAGTGTACTGTGAAACATTTCAATGCGATATTTGTTTTCACAAGGGGAAATACCAACACAAGCTAAATCTTTATTCGTGTATTCCAATGCAAAGCCATTGCCAAAAATAATACATAACCTAATTCATAACAGGCTGTTGCTGGATGTGGATGCAAATATAATTATAAAGTACTGGCAGCTAACCCGGATGCATACAACAATGACAAATGCGATATTTACATTAGAGGAGTATACAATACAAGTGTGACTGATTCTTATGGGATGTCTCTCCTCTTGTTAGCACTTTGGGTGGGCACTCTTTCTGTCACCCAAAGTGCCAGCATGTGGTCCATTGCCATAAACTGCAAAGTTAAGGCAATGCTCACCAATATTCAAGTTCAAGCATTGTTTGGTAAAACACTATAGGTGATTTGTACGTGCGTGTGGGTGTGTGTGTGCTGGGGAGGGTGCATTTCTAAGCAGCACTCCTCCTCTCCCTCCCCTTTCCCCTAACCCATACACATGTACAGTAGTAGAGATGGGACAGGGGTGCCTCATTCAAGTTCTAAAGCAAGCAGATGGCTTTGCTACAGTTTAGGCAAGCGCTACATCTTCTTGTTAGACTCCGATCTGACTGTATGTATTAAATTCCTGCCGTTTCTAGGATTCCCCCCCAGGACGCAATGTTTGATGTAGTTTTTTAAAAAGAAAGGCACAGCACATCTGAAAGCCATCAGTGAACGCGAGCTGCTAGTCAGTGGGCTATTCTTCTAGCTTTATTGGAATCCTGTTACATTAACCCGTTGTTTTTCTTTTTGTATTTTTTTTTTTCTAACAGTTACAATGACTCTGGAATTTCTGAATCCTATTCCAGGAATTCATTCAGTGCTATTGCATGCCCCAGAGTTCCTTTCCCC
>NC_054560.1:7861995-7886995 GCF_017654505.1 Polyodon spathula
ATCACCTTCTTACAATATCTAGTAGAGGTGCTCCAGACTCCCCATGATATCATTACACACCTCCCCTAAAGAAATACCATACCAATCGAAAGTCAAGGAATCTCTTAACCCAAACAAAGGAAACTTGAGGCTCAGCTGTGAGAGTCTGCTCTCCACCTGCAGCTGCCTGTGTCATATCTGCTGAGTGGATTAACAATGTCCCTCAAGTCTATGTGCAGTCAGTCCAGCACCTTTCACCAGCTTTAAATTCATTACAGCTATAAAGCATCTCTCTGGTCTCACTGATTGGGGGCTGTTATGAGGCTGGCAGTAATCCAAGGAGACTTGAGACTGAACTTCAAGAAAAAAGAACAAAAAAAAACCATGCAGTAATAAAGATGCATGTGTGCTGAGAGCAGATCTTTCTTTCATTGATCCACTGAAGTGAGCAGAGCTTGGCTTTCTCTGCAGTACCAAACAGCAAATCCATGCCATGCTAATGCCTTAGGAGTCAAGCAAATAGAATACACTGTTCTGTTCAATTGGAATCCAGGCGCCCACTTTGCAAAACACAAAAACAAGATCAAATAATAGTTTCCACTATACAGTATTTAGTATACCTTTAACTGTATCATACACATCTTCTGGGACAGACAGGCAGATAGATAGATAGACAGACAGACAGACACACAGAATTAGATAGACAAACATACATGCAGGTTTTAGACAGACACACAGTCAGCTAGATAGACAGACAGACAGACAGACAGACATGCAGGTAGATAGATAGATAGATAGATAGATAGATAGATAGATAGATAGATAGATAGATAGATAGATAGATAGATCTGCTGTAAAGTTGTTTGCTGTCCTCTAGCCAAATCTAAACTGATGGACCCGTTTGTCTCCCTGACATTTTCCCCATAACCATCCTTCGAATGCTGGGAATCAGCAGTGCTTATGCTGGGATTGGTTTTTGCTCAGAGTAGCACAGCGGCTTCTCCTATACTAATCCAGTTGCCCTGTAGTGATTACTGCACTGCCCTGCGTCCTCATCAGTCGTGCTTATTTATTTTCACTGGAATGCAACCATCAAGTCAATTGTAATCGCTTTCCCCTGCTTGGGGTTTAATAAAACACTAAGACGCTGCTCGGGCTATAGAGCTGGTCCTAATAACCTATTCTCGAGTTTCCCATTAGTTATTCACCCCATTCCACAATGTCTTCCATTCAATTTACAAGCAGCTGAGTTCATTGGAATTTTGCTATAGATTTTTTTTCACTTCTTTTTGTAATGAGTTTTTTTTTTTTCACCTTCATTGTGTATAGATTTTTCTTCCAGGCATCTGGCGATTTTGTTCATTCATCACAGACCCTATAGAATTCCTACCTATTGTATCTCTTTTCTATCTATTGCTTTTTCCACGTCCCTCGCTTTTTCCATTGTTTGGAGGTCAGGTTAAAAACTGTATATATATATATATATATATATATATATATATATACATATATATATATATATATATATATATACACACACACACACACACACACACACACATATATATATATATCTATATATATATATATATATATAGGATATATATATATAATATATATATATTATGTTATGTACATGTGTGCGCGAGGGGGGGGGGGGGGGGGGGGGCCACGACACTGTGTTAGTCGTTGTTATATAAGCACTTTTAAATTTCTTGACATCATTTCTAAAACAGTGTAATAAAAAGGACAATACAGCACTGGATTTAATAACCCTATGTGCAGATACCCTTCGCTTTGTTTATTAGCGGTGTGTTCTCTCTGTGTCTTCACATAACGTAATAAAATGACACAGATAAAGAAAGACAAGATAGAGGTAACTGTCTCTATAAAAACGTAACCATACCTGATTGATGCCAAGAAGCCGGCTTCCTCGGGTCTAAAGGAATGTAGACTGTATCGCAGGTCTGGTCTTTTGACTCGGAGACACCGGAGTGTCGCGCAGGTGTCCCGGTGTACCGTGCTGAGGTTCTGACAACCATTGAAAACAGAAACGAATACGAGAAACTGTAATTAGAAAAGTCTACGAATTAAAAAGAAATGCTAGAGGGAGACGAAACAAGACAGCACATTGCAGCCCGCAAAGACAGATTCGAGTCAAGCGTGCACTGGCATCTAGCAGCGGCGCCGGGAGAAGCCGGTGTTATAGCAGCATTGATGAACAAAAGGGCATCTCCAGACAACGGTACTCTGCAGAAGACCCTATTCAAATCAGCGGAGACGGGTTAGCAATGAGGGAGGGATGGAGGGAGTGAGGGAAGGAGGGGGTGGCTATACAACTTATAGCTAATAGATTGCGCCTCGCATTAAACAGGTTGCTTGCATATAACAAGACGCTTTAACTGTCTCCCCGGAGAAAACGGGAATCGACTCGAGTGATAATATTTCCGAATTTTTTGCTTGCAATGTTATGCTACCTTAACTCTGAATAACTGACGATGAACAACATGGATAATATTATAATAATAATAATAATAATAATAATAATAATAATAATAATAATAATAATAATAATAATAATAATTCTCTCTATATACAATAAATAATGTGTCTTGTACGCAGTAGGCTACATGCCTATTGTTATCATATTTTTGTTATTTTGCTGCAAACATTCATAATAGCAACATTAGCATCGTGTAATTACTAAGGTAACTAACCAGTAGATTGGTTTATAATGCTGCTTTTCAATCAACAAGTCTTATAAAATGGCTTAGCTAGTTAACTGTACCGTGGATAAGGGAGTAACATCGACTTTCACAGCCATGTTTTCTCTGTGTTTCCACCTCAGTGTTACAGTGCCATGGTCACATTATAATCTCTCGGTACTGAAGGTTCAAGACAGAAAGTATAACACTATGTAACACAATTTTTGTTCCTGGGTAATAAGTGTTATTTCCTAATTGCTTATGCCTCAAAAGTATAGAAAATGGCTATTATTCCCCACAAACTTTGCTTTTGTGACCAGTAAGGAACAAACACAATGTAATCATAGAGGCCACCCTGGTTTGGAAAGCTCGATCTTGTTGTTTTTACAGCGTCATTCTGCAGGTTTGCTCCATGCATAGATTTTTTTTTTTTTAACATTCTCTATCATAATACTTTTCTATGCTTTACCATGCTTTCACTGTGCTTTATTACACTTTGCAATGCATTTACTATGGGGAACTATACATATTTCTCTGTGTTTTACAGTGCCTATGCTTTGCCATGCTCAATACGCTCTGTTTTTGCTATGGGAGACGTGTAAGAATATATATTCACACTTGAAGCCAGGGACTGAACGGAGCTAGTATTATGTTTCCTTTGCAAAGCCAAGTCCTCGCCGCTGTCTGTTTTATCACCCGATTTGATGGAATTATTCCTACGAGGCATCTCTATTTTCAGCGCAGCGCGGAGATTGATGCATTATCGTTTTTCATTCGGCGCTTTGCATGCACTTCATCTACATATGCAATTTAACCACTGTTTTATAAGCACTCTCTAATCACGTGCCTATAATGTTAAACGCTGAGTCTAATTTTTTTTTTTGTGTTACAAAATTATCTTAATCTGGTGTTAGCGATACAATCCGTCTATGATCACTAGTAACAAGCCTTCGATGCAATATATATATATATATATATATATATATATATATATATATATAATATATATATATATATATATATATATATATATATATATATATATATATATATATATAGAGAGAGAGAGAGAGAGAGAGAGAGAGAGAGAGAGAGAGAGAGAGAGAGATAGATAGATAGATAGATAGATATAAGGCACCATTTTGCATTTTAAAAACTATACAGGCCAGTAGCCTGAAGCAGGGAACTGTCCAAGGTCCTGAAAAACAGATCCACATTAAATGCGTCCAAATTATACATGTGCTGTCACCGAATTAAATAAACAGATTTAGTGTGTGTGTCCGTTCCTGTATCCCCCTTCATTTCAATAACTCATAACAGACCTATTGAAATGCACATCAGGGACTTTTGCCCACATCCACAGTGCCCGCGGTGTCTTTAAGCGTTCTTGCTAAACAGTGCTGTGGTGTTTGAGTGTGGTGGTAACTGTACAATTAAAACAATACATAGTGTTTTTAGAGTCCTATTTACTTTCAGTTTCATACACGTCTAGTTATCCTGGTCTACAGAAAGGCATGTTAAAAAATATATAATACCCGACAGTCCCTCGAACTAATACCCAATAAACGACTGCAGACGCGCCATTAGCCAGTGCAGTGATCTGGGGTTTTACTTTGCGCACCTCCCTTTGACAGCGCGCACGCAACTTCAAAGAGTTACAGTGCAAGAAATAAGCAATGAAAACATCAAAGCAACAACAAACACACAAAATGTAAAAGCGCATCATCTGCGCCAATATAACTATAGCTCTAAATTGCTGTTTAGTACAAAGCAAGACCGCATATCATTAAATGCGTTGCTGTAATTCTCTTTACACACACACATATCTATCTATCTATCTATCTATCTATCTAGAATATATAAATATATATATATATATATATATATATATATATATCCATTAGATAATGTAATACCGGTCCATTAACTAATGGAACATCGCTGCACCGCACAGTTCGCCCCCTCTGAGCTAATGCTTTTTACCTGGAAATAGGATTTTTTTTCGTTGCGAGACTCCATTTATCCGATCCCACATCACAGAAAACTAGTTCAAAGCATAGAGACAGCTTGTGTTTTAAGCTGCGCCGTGATCTATATAGGCACCTCACATTCTTGTTAAGATAATTGTGATTAGTTTTTATGAAGCTGTCATATGGAGTCGTGTTTAAAGTTGAACTATACAGTACACGCGACACGCTTGCTAAAGCAGTTTCTTTAGGGTAATCGTGGGGGCTTGATACCTGTATAGATTTCTTTATCGGCCCTGCTGACTGAGCTATCGCCTGTAGATTCAGTCCGGGATAGCTGTGGTTCTGCCAGGAACAGCGTTTTAACCACATTAGATAAACGCAACTAGAAAACCAAACCACATGTCTTGTTTGATGAGCTGTGCTGGTGTCTGTTTCTAAAGCAAGACCAGTTGCTTTTTTTTAAAATGCTATCTTAAAAATGCATAATGGCTGTTTTCTGTCTAAATCCATGTTTTGGTTTGTCTACAAATCCAGCGTGCCAGGCAGTATACAGACACACGCTGCACCAAAGAAGCTACTGTTCAGAGAGACACCGGAGACACAGAGCCTCGTGCTGCATCTGCCTTACACTGCTCTGCTTATCCCAGAAGAAGTCTGGCAGGCAGGCAGGATGGATCCCAGCCAGATTCAGTGTTTATTGAACACAGACGGACTGATACACTTAAAACCAATCATCACACGAACACTGCTGGTCACTTGCCATTACTTGGTTGATATGCAAAGAAAGCAAGATGTCATAGAGACAGGGTGAATACGATCCTACAATGAACTGGGTTGACTTAAACAGTTTAGAGACTGAACTCCACTCCTGGTCTTTGTTGCAACCCTGTTCTAGACGTTTTAATTGAACCAATTAAACCCGCATCTAGACTCTCATTTTACCCGTTAAACCTGGAGAGGAATAGCCCTCCAGGGTCGGGATTGGACACCCCTGATGTGGGGCAAGGCTGGTGTCGACAGCTGACCAACAGACATGAGAACGCGGTCCTCCTAAAATCACGATTTCAGTAGCTCTAGGAGCCACGCATCAAAACCGCCCTTGAAATATCATAATAATATAATAGATGTGACTTTGCAAATGCTTTTTTTTTTAATTAGCAAAAATTATGAAAACTTGAGTGGTTTGTTTAATTAAACTTTAATAAGAAAAAAAGGATTATAAAGTAATATATAACAACATCAATAAGCTAAACGTAAAATAACAAACGAGCTGTGCAAAAAATATTTATCATTTGCATTTTTCAAATCTAATTGAAATGATATCTGGTTTCAAATTTGCAAAACCAGATTGAAGTTTTTTTTTTCTTGCAAAATTGTGGTGCATAATACATGGCTTTCTAACTGTATTGAAAGAACACAGACGCAGGACACTTTCTGAAATGATCCAGTCAAAGCAAGTGAGACATCTACAGCAGCATTCCACAGCAGCCTTAAAGAAGGCAGAAGCGAGTTAGAGAAAGCAGCTGCTTGCAGCTCAGTACTACAGCAACCAAGCTTCTGGAATGATAGCTAACATGAAAAGGGCAGAGTAAAGGTTATATTGCATTTGCCACTGTTGACTCTCTAAAGTCACGCAATGCACATTTCACGTGTTATATTACCATCCGCTGTCAGAGAGATTAAAGGCGGGGGCAGTGACTTTTATAAATGTCAGAGTCTCCCTTGATCTACATGCAGAAGAATGATGCCTGTCATCCAGGGGGATAAAGAGCCTGGCGTCATAAGATCACCTTTAAATGCATGGCCCAAAAAACAGAAACGAAAATACCATTGCCTTCATTTGCAGTCGTGTCACGAGATCATTAAAATAACGTAATCATCTATTGTGTTGTATTGTAGAGTATGTTATTATATTCTAGAAGGAAATATGCTGAGCTAAGACATGTCATAGAACATATATGGCATGATCTTGAGATGCAACCACTTCCATTGAATCTGACCACAACTTAGGTTTGGGGATATGTTTTGCATATTAGAGTTAGGGGTAGGATCAAGGGTTTGCACATTCAGGTCTGGGGTGCAGTCTACTGTCAATGAAGGACAGACAGTAGATCTTATAGTTGTGCATTGAGGTTCGTATATTTTATCCATGTATGGTCTCCCAGCTGCAGAAACAGAACATCTTTTGTTTAACATCATGTCATTAAAGAAACTACAAAATGATATCGCAAAAGTCTACTGGAAGTCATAAAAGCAGTATGTTAGTAGTTCATGTTAGATTTTGAAATGCCACATTTTTGCATTTTTGCCATTTTTGTTAAGTATATGGAAAACTACAAAGCGGTGTGTAATTCAATCTCTTAGCGTAACATGCTATAGCAGGTTTCATTTGACTTTACAAAGCAAAAGGAGTTAATTCTATTGGGTGATGCAAAACATTTGGCCATGCTTTGCAAAGCAGCCCCCTCGCTGCATGGTGGCCTGTGTGGTTCCACTGTTATTCGGGAAAGGTTTATCCACAATGATCCTGGGTTTACCCTCCATTTAATACCAAAGAGGCTGGTCTATTTGTCTCCTCTGCTTCAAAGTGAGGTTTGGCCCTCTACAGATGCTCAAGTCTTTTGTCTAGTCTCTTTATTTGGAAAGCCAGTCCCTTCACACAGAACACAGCAGTCTTAAGGCTATACATGTTTAATAGCTTTTGGTGTTTTTTCACCGTGTCATGGGTGGAGACGCTTCCTTTCACAGATCCTTAATAAATACCCCAAAAAACATTAATAAGAGAAAAGGTGGATATTTTTCCCCATAGTGGCGTGGGGGTGCTTAATATTCAGCTCATGTGCGGAGTTGCTAACAAACCCTGTTTCTGTGGAAATGCAACACTCATCCTCAAATTCATTGGTTAATGAACTCGGCAGAGCTGCAGCTGAGGCTTGTTATGTTGTGATTATGCCTGCAACCATACTAGTTCACATTGTGATCTGGTCAGCTGTCAGTGAAGCTTGGTCAGCACTTGAACGAGAGACCTCTTAAGAGTGCCTGATTCTGCTTTAAAGAATGCTGTGCTTAGGATAAGATGCTAAACTGAGGTTCTTCTTCTTCTTCTTCTTCTTCTTCTTCTTCTTCTTCTTCTTCTTCTTCTTCTTCTTCTTCTTCTTCTTTATTTGGCAGACGCCTTTATCCAAGGCGACTTACAGGTGTTACAGTTCAAGCTTTTGTACCAGCGTGACACATTTTAAAATCTGCTGTCAATACTACAAGCTGTCTCATACAGTCAGGCATCATGAGTAATATCATATATTTTACAGATCAGGATATTCTCTGTTAAATCGAGCTGCCACACCGTGTCTGGTGTTAACACAAGTTCTCCAAGCATGCTCCAAGCAGCAAGAGCCAGCTCCGAGTGATTGCATATATATTAGAAACGTAGAAAAAGAACCTGACTTTGAAGCTCTATATAGACCCCACCCCACCCCCACCTCCCCAGACACCAGCCTTTAAAGTGCAGCTCGAGCTTTGTGCAAAGCCCTGGCTCCTGCTGTCTGTGGCTTTGGCTTGTTGCCTTGGTGAACAGTGGAATCCACTCAAAATCGTTGTCTCCGTCAAGCACTTCTTCTCCGGTCTGTTGAATGACCTTTTTCCACGTTTTTTTTTTTTTTATCCCAGCAGCTTCTTCTGATACCTTAAATAACTGTGACTATTTCAGCCCAATTGGTCCTAGCCGTTATACAAGCATGATGTAATAAGAGGAGAGAAAACCTGGAACATTCTGGCTGGTAGATAGTATGGAACTCATAACAGCTTGCCTTAGGGCACTGCTCCTTTGGGTAGAAGGATGTGGGTTCAAGCACTCCCCTGTTTACAGTTACAGTGGCTGAGCACTTGCATATTGTGGCAGCGTGGGATACCGAACCTAACGTCTTATTTTCTCTGAACCCCTTAATCCTTTCTGTCTTGCACCTGCTACGTTAAGTTAAAAAACGGGGTCTTTATTTTCACAGTTATAACTGCACCCTTTCAATACATAGAGTTGCAGAGAAAATCGGAATAAAAAAAGGTTAGAATACCTTGTTTAAAACCATTATCCTTCTATATATGCCCTCCCTCCTTCAATCCCTGATGCTTAGAACTCTCATTATGGTTTGTTAAAAAGGAAATTTGTACTCCCTTTTCATTCCCTCCCCTCCTCTCCCCTCCTCTCCCTCCCTCCCTGCCAGACTTGTTTAATTTACGATTGGAATTTCATTCCCCCTGAGGCATTAGACTGAATACAGAGACTAGGAGCTTCGGGGGGGGAAATAGTCTTTTGAGCAGAGTATCTTTCACAGCCATTAAAGCAGGCCGGTGTCTCTTTCAATAAAGCCTAGTGAACAGCATGAAATAGCTGTCGAGGCGAGAGAGCCGCGTTGAATCAGGTGCTGGTGAAAACCTGCATATCATTGGTTGCTATAGAAAGTATTGACAAGCTTTCAAGAAGAAAAGCTTTTTTTTTTTAACAAACACTACAGTAGCTGTGCTCAGGGCATTTATTAATTTTTTTATGCATTCAGTACTCCTGATGTTTTCTAAATAATCTCATTTTGGTCTATCAAACAGCCAAGCTCCTTTGTAATCAAATAGCAAAAGATAAAACGAAACCCCCCCCCCCCCCCCCCCCCCCCCCCCAAAAAAAAAACATCGAACCATTTGTTTTTTCCTACTAATTGTTTCTTAGGGAAAGTCCTACAGTATATAACAAATGGAAGCACAACTAAGTTTGTTTTAACGCAAATAGGTCTATTTTAATGATCGAAACAGTAGCTGATCTAAATACCTGAATAATGTTTAAATCTGCTTTTTCATAACCCTTTGGTAATGTCATTAAGTGGGTCAATAAATCAGCCCAGAGCGGGGACAGGTTTAATACAGAATCAATACTAAGATCCGCCTGTGTTTAGATCATTAAAATTATGTCTTCTTCTAATTCATATTCCGTTACTATTACTATTGTCTGTTAAAGATGGTTGGGTTACATAACACTGGCACACAATAGCTCTTTAAAGATCTGTCACTTTTTGGATCCACTGAATCAGATATTATGTGCTGTGAATTATTAGGGCTCACACCCACTGCTCCGTGCATATAGCTGTCTGAAGGCTGCCGTTTCCAGGCCTCTCCATTTCAGTATTTGTCCTTTTCACGTTTTGCGAAATCCACATTTCCTCGCTGGCCTGGAAACGCCTTGTCAAAATCCAAAAGGAACAGGCTGCTTATGTAAACCGAATGAGAGCTTCCCTCGCTTACAGATCTGTGTCTGGCCTCTGTCTCTTTCTATTTGGGAGTCTATCATGTTCCTGTCTGAGCAGATACGAATAACTCATAGGCTGTGCTCGCCTCCTAGTCGCTGTGGTTTATAGTTCCCATGGAGATTGCTACACTAGCCTGCAGTATCGTTGCATTGTTTGGGACTGTTAATACATCTGACACTGTCGCCCCGCGAGGGTGGACACCGTGTTCCAAAGAGTGAAACATCTGATGTTGAACAGGTGTTCAGTATTTGAGAGCATGTATAAACCAGAGTTATTGAGAATTAATTCTGCTAATTAGCAGAGCTATTTTGCCACAATTGAAATAAATGCAATGTGTGTGTGTGTGGCCCCGCTGGTGCTCAGGAAGGCTGTTCAGTAGACCGATGCAATGGTGCATAGAAGCTCCATGAGGGTGTGTCAGGTGGCAGGGACATTTGTCTCAAAGGTTAAGAGAGTGACATGGTAAAGGCACGAACTCGTGGTGTGCAGGGAGAGTCCTGCAGTCTGGGGAGCGCAGGCTCCTGGCTGTGCCGAGTTGCTGATCTTCAAAGGGGATTCCATGGGGAGCAAGGAGCTAGTGTGTGTGTGTGTGTTTGCAATGTACGGTAACTTTGGAATCCACCTGTATATAGTGGTGTGCTATTAGAATGGGACCCTTCCTCCTCCCCGAGCCTCCTTTGCTTGGACATAGGGTCCCAGCTGCATGCCCTCTCCCAGTCCTTACCTTCACTAGCAGCGAGGAGCAGGGCTCTGCTGGTATCCTGGTCGATTCCAGCTGCTGCTCCTCATACTGACCCGCGAGGTCAGCAGTAAATAGCAGGCTGATAATAGGCTGGCTGATGAGGTTGAATTATTTAGGAGAGCTCAGGGAAACGTCTCCAGCCGGATCAGATGGAGTTTTGTGAGAGGTCAGGTTAACTGTTCCAGCCCTGCAGTGTACTATGCATGTGAACATAGTAATTGGTCACAATGGAGAGAGATCGAATTCCATCGGTGTAATTGATCTAGGCAAATCGACCAGAATTGGTATTCAGACAAGCAGATGAGGATCTTGGTATAATCTGTACAAGAGCATCTTCAAAGCGCCCCGTGTCTTCATTCTGGGGAACTGGAGTTTTAGTCCAGAGGGATGTGAATGGAGAGTACGCAAACGATCCTATTTAATTAGGTTTGTAGTTCAGTAGAAAGCTAGGAGAACAGCCAGTCCAGCAGAGGGCACTCTTCTCTATGGACCAGAGCTTAAATGAATGCCACTGAATTGTGGTGCCAGATTGCTTCTCTTCTGTCTGGATATTAAAGTGAATTCCAGTCCAGCTAATTAAAGCATTCTAAATATAAAGCTGAAAATGCTAACTTTAGCCAGGACTGTCATTTTAATTAATTAGGCGCCCAGCGTGGGTTGCTGTCCCGCTCAGTAAAGGTAGCACCAAGCTGACAAAATAGATTTCTATAGAGGACAGTATAGAGAGGCAGCTAAACTAGTAAATAAAAAGCTACTGGAACTCAATGCATTCACACTGCAGATGCAAGAAACAATATAATCCATTCCCCACAAGAATTAGCCTTAGCTGTTTTCAAGTCTAATTAACATAATGGGGAAAAGAAACAACAACTTGTGAATTGTCTGTTTAATTGACTGTAACAGCATGCAAGCAATCATTCGGCAGGTGCGGAGTGGATTAATTAGCAAAAATACTCTCTTGAAGCGATAGCAAGGTGCCCTGTCAAAAATACAGCTGCAGCACAAAAATGCATAAATCTGATTATACCAGTCCCTGGACTACAGTATCCAAACTAGCCCTGTGTGTGCTCTACAGTCCAGGGTATATTTAACATTGCTTTAATGTATGTGAATGATGAATTGGTAGTTGTAGAGTTTGAAGTGCATTTACCAGCACAGCGCCCCCTGCCCCACACAGACACACCCACATGATTAAGCTGATGAGTAGGTGGTTGAAGTAGGCCTGTGCTCTCCGATTCCTGTGGGATCTTTCTGATTGGGAGCGGGGTGATTGTGAATGCGTTGTGGCTGGGAGCTGGAAGCTGTGGGCTGGTACGATACAGGGAAGGGCGTGTACTCTACATACAATCCAATAAAGCTAATCCACCCACCTGCTGCCTTCACCCACAGGCAATTCTCACACCAGCGCTGCTCCCACAGGGCTTGTAATTCAGACTTATTGATTATCATCAGCTGCTAGATTTTCATATAGAGCGTCTCGGCTTTCGCTGGAGGTCTGAGTGCAATCAGGCAGGGACTGATCTGGCTGACAGACAAGCACAGACACACAGAAACTCACACAAAGACAAGCACAAACATACACAAGCACAAACACAGACACACAGTCAAGCACAAACATAAACAAACACACAGAAACTCACACACACACACAAACACAAGCACAACCACACACAAGCACTAACACACAAACACACACACACACACACACACACACACACACACACACAGAAACTCACACAGAGACAAGCACACGCACACACAGAAACTCACACAAGCACCTATATTTTTGACCTGGTGTATTTACAAAAAAAAAAAAAAAAAAAAAAAAAACGGTCCACATAGCTACACTC
Organism: Polyodon spathula; assembly: GCF_017654505.1. Lineage (NCBI taxonomy): Eukaryota > Metazoa > Chordata > Actinopteri > Acipenseriformes > Polyodontidae > Polyodon > Polyodon spathula. Next base: position 7,874,530 of record NC_054560.1, read on the forward strand.
TCACACACACTTTCTATAGCTCAAAAAAGATATACTTAAAAAAACATCTGCCAGTAGGTATCAGGGTGATCGTGGGCAGCCAGATAGCACTGATTCGACCTGGTCAGGCTTCAAGGTGTGTTCATGACCTTCCAGTACCTGCTTTATTACCTTCAGAGGGAAGCTGTGAGGAATCTGCAGCAAACCCTGTTCCCTCCTGAAACCTACTCGGAGTCCTTGTTGTTTGTAAATCCCAGATCAAACAATTATTCTTCAAACTCTGAAACCCCTAATGCACAAATCCCTTGAACGTTATTTATTCAGTGCAAGTCTGACACCTACAGGTCACACGTGGAATAGCTTCTAATGAGTAGTGTCACTGACTTAAAAACATGACGCTTTTTATTATAAGCAAATTAATGTTTAAAAACTAAAGAAGCGTCACAATGCATCTTGACGCGGGGCATTTGCTAGGAAAGCGGCACTGTAACGTTCATATCGGGACTGTTGGCATGCACGCATGCGCTTTCGTTCTGGCGCACACCCTGAGGCAGATCAAGTTTCTGGTACTGTGCCATTAGTGTCGTAAAGAGAAATCCTCCGGCAGAATGACTTTACGATAAATTACCCAAACTGTCGGGAAGAAGAAGATGGCAGCTTCGTTGATTTGCAGTGAGAGTGACAGTCTCTGAGCTCAGGGTGCAGTTTCAAGGAGGGTTCACTGGCAGCGCCTGCCGAATTGAAGGTACCAGAACAGGGGTTATTGTTTTAGTAAAAATATGATGTATTGATTTATTCAGGGACACCACTGCACCCCTTCAAAGTTTTGTACTGCTAAGGGTTCACTTCAGGGATAGAAATAAGGCTCCCATTGCATAGCAGGTATTACTATGAGTTTAATAAGACATACCTGAGCTTGTTACCTGTACGCTGGGGCTAATCAAACTTGTATTAAAATCTGGAATGAGTGAAACTGCTATGCAATAGAAGCCTTGTTTTCATCCCTGTACTTAATGGTCATTTTAGGCAGATGACTATATTGTAGTCCATTGGCAATGGTATTCCAGTGCTATGTTATATTCCAATGTGTTCTAGCTACCTTCTACTGCAGGTTGCCAAAAAGACGAAGCATTTACAAAGCTAGCAGATTTCTACCCAGAGGACAAGAACTCACTGCAGATATCCTTTGACCTAGGCCTGGTTTGGAACAGAAGGATGCAGGAGGGGGGGTTGTGGGTTGGGGGTTGGGGGACGGGCGGACGGACGTTCTGTACTTGTTTTAAGGATCAGCAATGCATTTCACAAATTCTACTTCCATCACTGCCTTGTAAGAGCTCCTGCTATTTTGAATACCCCTCTAGTGGTATAACTAGGCATTACGTTTGAATACAGACATCTACTTCATCTGCTATGTTTAAACACAGCATTTGGAATACTTGATATGGTTTGGTAGACCCTGATTAGCACTAAACTCAGGCTACACTATTGTTAGCTAAGGCAGTCTGAGATTTAGTGCTAATCAGGGGGCTGTGAAACCATCCACAAGTTATTTGTTGCGCAAGAGTGCAGCCCTGGAGGACAGCCTGTTCCACATCCCTGCATAAACTGTGTGTTTAGTATCAAGCAGTTTGCTCCAGCGCCCTTTCCTTGACTCACACCCACAGCTTTCCCATCCACGGAGATGCACTGGTTCACAGGGTAAAAATAGTGTTTGAGAACAGCACGGATTTCTTTGGCAGGGTTATTGTTTACACGCTGGACGTCCTGGGAGACAAGGTCTGATGTCGTTTTTCTTTCTGGTTCACAAACTGGAGCGCCCGTTGGAAGTGACGGGCTGTGAGGAGCGGGCTGTGCCCACTGCGCCTTCCAGAGCAAGACGGTGGGGTTCAGCCAGGCCGACAGAAATGGAAGCAGGTGAACTGGGAGCTGCTGTCTGTCAGGAAGACTGGAGCACAAAACTCTTAAGAGAATGATTTCACTGAATTGTGAATGGGCCACATTCACAAACATTAACCCCAGTGATTTGTAACATTACACTTATTCTTTTTATATTTGAAAGTAGAAACTTAGCACTTGGGGAATTGCTTTGAATATATACCCTAGGTGGCTGATGACCAAACGTTTAAAATAAAAATTCATTTTGAAATATATATATATATATATATATATATATATATATATATATATATATATATATATATATATATATATTGAAATATATCCTTGTCGCTCACAGATTTTTTTGTTAATTTAAAAATAAAAAATGTATACAGATGTTGAGGTTGTGTGAACTCTATGGAGTTCAAGAAGTTGCCCTGCCATAACTTTCAAAAATACATGTATGCATCATAAAATAGATTCATAGATAGGAAACTCAACACTGTATCTTTGAAGAACATATACCAAGTTTGCAAAAAGTTATTCTGATCACACCAAAAAGACTGATGAACAGCTTTTTAAATTTGTTTTTTAAATAGCATTAATAACAGATCTATACTTTTTTCTTTTCATTGTTAACATCCTGACAACTTTTTACACGTACAACTTTAAAGTCTGTTTCAAATCTCATTTCAGAAAGTCATGTGCGTGTTTAAGGCATCACTCTTCACTCGAGTTATTTTTAAAAAAGGCTCCTGATTGAAAAACTCAAGGGTGCTTCAAAAGTGCATTGCGAAGAAGGAAGGCGGTGCCGGTCGCTGACCCTGTGGGTAGACTAAGCCTTTCGCGAAAGTCTGCCCGCAGTCCGCATCACAGTGAGGGAGCAATTCGTCTCAGAGTACCCCCCTTTGCATCACAAACAAGGTAGACATACCAAACATATCAAAGTCTTTGGGTACTGTCTGTAGACCACACCAGAATCTTGCATGCGTTCTCTGCAAAGACTTCCCCTCTGCGCTATTCTTTCCTCTTGAGTAAATTGAGGATGTGAGTTTCAATAGCCTGTTGGACTAAAATAAAAATGAAATAATGAATCGCAGTGACGTAAATAAGACTCCTATTGCATAGCAGTATTGCCCACTCCAGGTTTTAATATGTGTTCGATTAGCCCTACTGTAAAAGTGACAAGCTCAATTGTGTATTATTAAACTTGTAGCAAAACCAGGAAATGGATCAAACTGCAGTGCAATGGGAGTCTTTCTTCCACCCCTGAATAGCAGTCCTCCGTGCATCCTAGCATGCAAGACAAATGATGCCTTTTGTACGCAAGCATGGGACGCAGTGACAGCACACAGGTGAAAAAATCTTGGATGAAGAGGATTTGTTTAAAAGGCTCTCTCACCCTTCTTGTGTCCCAGAGCCACAGCTAAATCCATGGGGCTGTATCCGGAGTCTGCCTCCATGGTCAGGTCTGCTCCCCGGCCTGCAATACACGGGATAGAGGAAAACGAAAGACGCTCCAGTAACTCTGTTTATGCATCTGTTTACAATCAACGATGCATCTGTAAATGTGTTATTAACAGTATCACCAGTTATAGGCTGTGCAACAAACTGCAATTAAGTTATAAGAACCCTCATCAAAACCCTTAATTGCACAGGAACACATGTTTGTAAATGAATCCTTACAGTAAAGTACCACTGAGACTTCTAGTAAAAATCTGGTAACTTTTATCAGACTTCGAACCTATTAACCTTCTGGATTGCATTTGGATACTCTATAATTTCTCATGAGATTATGAGGCTCTGCTTATGTGCTGGTTATACATTTACTTTCCATAAGGAAGGAAACTTCCTGACACATAGTACAGGGTTTGTATTTTGGGTTAAGTTGGAAAGATCACAGCGGACTCCTTCTCACCCAGCAGAGACTCTACACACTTCACATGGTTCCCACGCACCGCATAGAGAAGAGGAGTTCCTCCATTCTTAAAAAAACAAGAGACACAAAACACAGCGTTAAAGGAAAACGACACCAGTCCAACATGCTTGAAAGATAAAGTTTCTGGGTTTATTTCACTAGCAGTGACCTCTTCAAAAGGAAAATGAAGCAGGCGTACCCAGTCGTAAGTGTTGATCTCCACGTGGTGTTTGAGCAGAGTGTTGACGATGTCTGTGTAACCCCCAGAGCTGGCTAGGGACAGGGCGCTCTCACGCTCCCGAGCTAGAACTCTGGGATCAGCACCCTGGAGACAGACAGAGACCCCCGGAGAGAGGAGAGCACAGAACTACATAAAACAAAGAGGACAGCAAAGCATGGGCTGGTTTCACAAACCCTTATAGGCACTAATTGTGCACTGCCCTACCCAGGCAATCCAACATTAGCGCTAATCTGGGTCTGTCAAACCAACCATGAGACATGTTTGTCATTAAATTTATTAAGGCTCTCTTAGTATTACTAAATGTAGCATTATTGAGAGTTTAACAGCTATGGATGATACCCTCTCTGCTCCACGCTGGCACTCGTTTACCTTTTCCAGCAGGTAGGTGACCGTTGCAACCTCCCCAAACGCAGCAGCCCACATGAGAGGGGTGAAGCCCCGTTCATCCTGTTTGCTGAGCAGTGAGTCATCTACAAAACAGAACAGCATACCGGTGAGAGCAGCAGATGAAGGTTTCATTCATATTTTGATTAGCGACTTGTTATCTGATCGTTAGCTGGAAAAAAATGGCTTGTCTAGTGTTTGTCAAAAAGCAGCACTAACCCTTTGTAAAAAGAATGCAGCTCTAAATGTTTTATGCACTTGTACAATTCTATTAGAAGTTTGGTTTCTGTAGCTGCTAACAGCAGGCTGTGGTACACCCAATAACTTTAATTCTTGCAACCTACGATGCTACTTCTGATAGTCAACATTTTCAAGCAGTTGTCAGAGTGTGCAAAGCTCAAGAAGCATGTTGCAAACATTCTTGATTCACCAGAAAGCGCTTGGAAGTGTCACCGGTGACTAGTCACTTCATCAGCTGCAGGAAAGCTTTGCTTGAGGAGACTGACGGAGAGTTTGAACTGTGGGTTGAAAAGCCCTGTTCTGGGCAGCACAGAGAGGCTGCTTACCCTTGCAGATGTGCTCATCCAGCTTGGCGATTTCTCCTTGAGCTGCCAGTTGGTGTACTGAAAGAGCTGAGGGGGAGAAACACAGCATCCAGTTATCCAGGTTGTAAACCGACCCCTCTCAGCCAATCAGATCTCTCAATCCACAGACATCCCGAGACACTTGGTCTTCTCTTGCAAGAGCAAAGAATTCACCAAAAGTTGTAAGGCTTTGCTTCTATGAATGTAATAATGTGACGCTTATTTGGTATTAGGTCCTGTTTAAAGTGGCCGCAACAAGCATGGTGCTAAAATTGAAATACAGAGGCCAGCCTGGGCTTGCACTAAGACTTGAACAGAAGCCTTGAGCTTGGTGACAATATCGCCGTGGTGATGCTCACAGTCAAGGGTGGCAGGTGGTGCCGTGGCTTCGTTGCCGCGTTGCCGGTTGGTGAGGGTGGTCGAGTGTTTGTTGAGACCCTCGCTTCTCCTGGGGTCCGAGGAATCCTCCAAGCCTGCCGCAGAAAGGCACAAACAGAGTCAGAGACAAACTGCAGTAAATGTGAAGTCTATTATATTCTTATTTAACTATTATAAAAAATAAAGCGTATTTTACACATGTTGTGTAAAATACAATCCATCTTTCACTTTACTCAAAGTCAGAGCAGGTACCCCTTATGGAGTGGTTATGAACTTGTAATGCACAGCACCCTATGCCATAATCTATCTATCTATCTCTCTCTCTCTCTCTCTCTCTCTCTCTCTCTCTCTCTCTCTCTCTATATATATATATATATATATATATATATATACACACATCTATAGATAGATAGATAGATAGAGAGTGCGCCTCTATGAAACTCACCGTTGCCCAGGCCAGTGAGCTGATCCTGGTCAAGGCAAGACTGGTGCATGGGGTACAGGTGGAGCACGATAGTTTCGTTCATTGGATCAGAATCCTCTGGATCTGTCCCCTGGGTCTCAGTGTCTGGGGGTTCCAAGCGCGTGTCATCAATCTTCCCCTGGTCCTTGCAGTCTTCAGTGGGAGGGGTGTCCTCCTTCGTTTGCATTGGACATTTCTTTCCATCCATATCTGTAGATTCAGAATCTCCGCGTGTGTATTTAGTCATCATTTAATGTCAAGCTAAAGAAATATTTTGCTGAGTAGGGCTGCCACATCCGAACGGAAGGGGGGTTATCAAGAGTTTAAACTCTCTTTAGAAATCTTATAGTCATTCAATAGGAAACATTGATAATATTACTTCTATAGTATTGACAACCCATTACTATTGTGTGTCTATTGCAGTAATATTGTATCCTGATTGGTCTATCTTGTGCTCAGTGTATGGTGCTGGCACTGACGTGTTGCTGTAGTAACCCCTAGCCCAGCTATTGAATTTGAGTTCCCAATCTTTAATGTGCAAATAGCTTCAAAAGTCATTTTATTTCTCTCTTTAATTTTGTCTCCTTTCTCTTGCAATTCACGTAGAGAGGATGTGGGTTTGTGCTGATCCAGTACACAGTGTATAAGAATTCAGGTCCTATGACATACACAATTTGTATTAGTTATCTAGGTTCACAACTGGCATGCAGTTTTAATATAATGATAGTGTTATCCCTTAGTGTCCAACTTACTGAATCAACACCCGCCCCCATACCCTGCTCCGTCCAGTTAACGAAGTCTAGCTGGTGCATTACATTAACAATGTACAGCTACCTAAGCAGATCTCTACCTGAGTAAAGTATCTATATATAGAGTGGGAACGCCGTAAATATACCTGGTTTGAAAACGCCTGTTTGAATAATTCGCTTCTGTTTTGAAATCCCCGTTTATTCGCTTGCGCATTGCATTACCTCACGCCCTGAACACTTCCTTAGTCGAAAACCAAAAGTGAAACTAACTTTGATTACAAATCCCACAATGCAACTGATTATAAAAAAATACTTTTAATGATGTTTTTTTTTTTGTTTTTTTTTAAATTTAATTTACGTTTTAAAGACAATGTAAATTTAAAAAAAAGAAGGGGCGGTGGGTTGTTAGCTGTATGCAGCGGCACAAGCACCAACCACTGTGTTTTAATCAAGATGAAAGCATTACTGCGCCGCGGATTGAATTTTCAGAAACGTAATCTGTACCAACAGCTAGGGTAGGAACCAATTAGCTCGTGTCCATGTTTCTGTTAGACACTGAAAATAGAGCGACACCGTAAGGCAGTAGAAATTAGGTGTTGCAGAAGAGAAGCGGCGATTTTTAAACCTCATAATTGAAAGAATGGAGGACCAGGAGATGCAGCTTAAAGTGAAAAGAGGTAACTAGGTTAGGCTATAGATAAAATGTAGTTAGCACCGTAAAATGGTTCTTCATAAATGCCACTCCCAATCGTGGGGTCGCTTTTATATTATTTGGCTGAGTAATTGTTTCGTTTCTTTCTCGTTAAAAACAAACGCTGCCTTCGCCCATATTTCTAAGGGACTGCAAAAAACGCGCCTCGGATTTGTCTAAAAAAAAAAAAAAGCAAAACAGATTCATATTGATGTTGGTGTAGACCGGTGTAGTGTCAGATTCAGTGCCCCTGTCTGTTGTACGCATGCGTCCTCTCTTCTTTATATTTCAGTAACAGATAAATTCACCGACAGTATGTACGTCCTGGCGAATGAGCCGTCGGTAGCTCTCTATAGATTACAGGAGCACGTCAGGAGGTCTCTGCCCGAACTCGTCCAGCACAAGGTGAGTTCAAAATCACCACATTTCTCAATTACATTGCACTGCATATGGATTCCCGAAAACACCTTGTCTATAAAAAAAAAGGTATCAGCTAAATCTGAATCACACCTGTAGCGTTATGTATGCAAGGGCGTTCTTGACGTTAGCTTTGTAACGTACAGACTGTACAGTCAGAACCTCTTAGTCGAGTCTCTGGTTCATTGAGTCAGCCGCATATGACGGCAATCACTCACGGGTTTCGTTTTGCAAAACTCTTTTTGAGTAAAGCCCTTTGTTGTGATCAGAATTAAGATATACCAACATGATTGCAATCTTTCATTAGTGTTTTCCCCTTTATTGAATCACTATTAATTTCGATTTTCTTTCCTTTTCCGTGCAGACAGATATGCAGAGCTGGGAGGAGCAGAGCCAGGGTGCTATCTACTCTGTGGAATATGCGTGCAGGTATTATTATTATTATTATTATTATTTATTATTATTATTATTATTATTATTATTATTATTATCTGCTAAAATTTGCACACCTGTGTCCTAAAATGTGAAGTCGTGTTTTATAAAAAGTTCACGTTCCAGTGTTTGTATATGTATTTATTTGCATTGCCAGTGCTGTGAAAAGCATGACCAACAGCAGCTTGTACTTCAAGAGCATTGAGGCTCTGCTCCGGCAGACCATCCACCTCAAGGACCAGATGAGCGCTTCTCAGGGACGCAGGTAGGGGGGCGCCATTCTCTGCCAATTGTGGCACCTCAATTCACCCCCCTCACTGCAGGTTCATTGTGTGTGGGACTTCCATTTCATGAAACCCTGTCCCTACACTAGATTGGAAAATTAGACTTTTAATCATGTCTTAATTTGCTATATGTTGCAGGGATGGAAATAAGAATCACATTGCGTAGCTGTTTGTACACTGTGGCTAATCAAGCTTGTAGTAAAACCTGGAATGGGTGAAACAGCTATGCAACAGGAGTCTTATTTCCAAGCCTGTACTGTACTTAATTCATTTTCCCAAGAATTGTCTCAAATTGATGAACCTCAGTTTATGGGGGGGTTGTTACTGTACTTGTTTTAAGGATCAGCAAAACATTTCATTGCAGTGTCGATCCTTAACTGTTCATGCAGTTTTTGCTTGCTCAATTTGTGCATGTTGTTTTATGAGTTTTGGTGGTGCTTGTGTTGCTATTAATTGTTTTAAGGGATCCCATTAACTAGTAGTTTTTACTGTAAAAAAAAAATAAAAAAATTAATAAAATACAAAATAAATGGAAAGTCACAAGTACGGTGGCCCTGAAGTGCAAAACACAACAACAGATTGGAAAACAGAATAGCAAATTAGAAAACACAACGACAAATTAGAAAACAAAAACTAGAAAATTAGAAACCAGTCACTTTTTTCTTCTTTGAATTTTAATAATGTTTTGTATTTGTTTATTTCACACTCGTTTTACTAATGTAAGGACTAACAAAAACATTAAAATTCGAACAAGAAAAAGTGACTTGCCATGGTTAGTTTCCAAGTGCTTCCGCCCAGAGTTCCACGGCAGTGATTGACATGTTGTTCCTCCAATCGGTGACATGGTACACTTTTGCCTATCTCTCCTTCCTCTCCGGTTTAGAGTTAATGTCGTTGTGTTTTCTGATTTGCAATTTGTTGTTGTGTTTTGCACTTCAGGGCCACTGTACACAAACATCACCCTCGTGGTTTGAATAATCCAGGGTTGTTTAATGGTTTGAACATTCTTTATAAATCTGCCCTGGCTATTAGGATCCCCAGTATTATTTCCTCACTTGGTGTTTTTTTCCCTTCCCGTTGTGTATTGTTGCATGCTGCTTCAGTGACGTGAGTGTTAGTTCCAGTGCCATTGCTAGCCAGCCCATTCCACCTCCTCCACCCCCCTCCTCCTGATTACTGACAGGACTCTGACACGCCCCCTGCCTTTGCTCAGGTTAGTAATCCTTCAGCTGGGAAGACTTGCAACACCACTCCCAGGTTAACCCAGCCCTTCAGTGGCTGTTCCTTTGCTCCATTATCATGCTTTGTGTGTTGTTGTTTAAGACAACCCAACTGTGAGCTGGTTGCAGAGCAGTGTTGTCGTGAAAGTAACCAGCTTTGATATTCTGAGTTACAAAACGCTGTCGCTTTATTATTGGCAGATGAACATTCCAGCGCTTGATCGAGGGCTGAAGACTTTAAAATGTCAGTAAGTACGCCAAGCACCAACAATAATAACAGCGCTTCTGAAGTGAATGGTTTTGATAGGTTAGCGTTCAAAACATTAAATCATAAATTAAATAATCACACACACAATGGATAAAACCCAAGTGGGTTTTTTTTATTTTATTTTATTTTATTCTGAGAAACAAAAAGGAAATTCAGTTCTATACATCAGGGGTATCCAATCACCGTCCTGGAGGACCATTCCACTCCAGGTTTAATGAGATCATAAACTGCTTCAGGGTCTGGATGAAGGTTTCATTGGTTAACAATTTAGAAGAGAGTTGGAACAAAGACCAGGAGTGGATGGGCCAGCTTTGGACACCTCTGTTCTATACAGTTCATTTAGATTCTATGTTGAATAATAGTTTTGGCAGTATGGTTTTTATAATTTATTGGTACAGCTGTACAGACCAGCTTTGGTCTGCTTATTGTCATCTATACACGTCTATACACTGGTTCTTTGTGAGCATCAAGTGTAGTTGGTTGGAGCTTTAAAAAGGGGAGCAGACTTCTATCCTTAAGAATGGGAAATGCATCAGAGAAATAAGTGGACAATGTAAGTGTGATTGTTAGCATCACAAAGGTCCTGTAGGAAAGCCCAACTCGATGTTCACAAGCGCCTGGTTTTGCACCATTGTTTTCGGGCTGCAATCACTTTTTTATGGGGGTGAGAGCGTTCAGTTTTTGGCTCGTTTTATTTTTGGTCAACATTTCTACATTATCATTTCTAAATACTGACTTGAACTTCAAAAAAGAAAAAATCCTTGTCCTTATGTAGCCTCTTGTTATTCTGGAAACCCCTGCAGTAGTAGCCAGTGTTAACTGAGATAGTTTGCACTTCTGACCTGACATTTTTTTTGTGCGATTTTCCCCTTTAATAGGGGATCCTTAACAGCGATGCATCACACAACACTGCCTGTTACACTAGCTGCACTCTAGAGGACATTGATGCTACACCTGGGGTCCGGGGCAGTTCTATTGAAGATAACGCACCGGCTACAGCTGTAGGGGTGTCCAGGATTTAATGAGGTTAACCCAAATCAATCGAAACCAATAAGAAGCTCAGACCAGGGTAGAGTCTTTCCCAGTGCCTCCAGACTTCCTGGCCAGCACAGTCCTCATCTCGCTGTTGATCCCGTTCCACGGCTGAGCCTGCCCCTGCAACAAGCCCGACTCTGCCGACAGTGTCCTGTGCATCCGTGGCGCACTGCTGTCGGCCCTGTGGCTTCCCGTGGTGGAGGTCAGGTGGCTCCCGGAGGGGGAGGCGTACAGCAGCTGCTTGTCGTCGCTGCAGGGTGGGTAGGAGAACTGGCGGTGGATTTCCGGACGAGCCCGCGGCTTCTGTGTCTCCCTGACGCCGCCACTGGGCTCCGTGGCTGGCGTGGCGTTGCAGTTGCCGTGGTCGTTCTGGAACATGGTGTTGGGGAGCTCCGAGCGGTAGTTCTTGGCCGTGCGCGATGCCTTCAGCAGGGAATGTACCATGATAATAAGCAGCACTAAGACCCCCGAGGACAGGATGCAGGCGCTGGCAATGCCAGTCTCGATCTCGAACAGCATCAGCATGTAGATGGAGAGAGCTGAAGCACAGAGGGGGGGAGAGAGATTATTTATGTTTCTTTGTTTCCCTACATTTTTAAATGTGATTTAAAAGGATGGTTTGTGTACCGTGGTTATGGAAAGCAGCGTAACTGATCCTGTCTTGGTGGGATATAGAAGAGCACTGAATTAGCTTGCAGTTTGAGTGAACTACCTTTTCAGACAGTGCCTCATGATTGTCTTGCCCAGCCAAAGAGCTGGTCACTCACACATACTTTTACAACTGCAGTGTTATTTTTGTGTGTCCGCTGGTGCGTCCAGTAGCCACAGAAAGATCGTGACCCTTGAGCATGTCATAGGTTGCCAGACAAGCAGAATCTTCACTTTCACAACACCGCTGGCTAAAAGCTCAGTTTACACTAACAGCACTTGCTTTGTGTTTAACAGTTATAGAACTATATTGTAAGATCTCATCCACGCTAGTAATATCTAAAACAGCCCTGTTGAATGTCACTAGAAAAAGACCTGCAGATCCTTCTTCGCAGAAGGATGGCGGAGAGAGGCAAAGTTCTGGACTGTGCTGAGATGCTAGCAGAGCCCTGCAGAAAGAAACTCCAGAAACCCAACCCAGGACCCGCTGCTACACCTAAACAAACAACTCCCGCGTTCCTTATTCGGCAGAAACGGAGTAACCACTTGGCTTCGCTCGAGATCCTTAGAAAGGAAAACCAGCAAATCTGACGTTGCCAGGTTCTTGCACTGACGGTTTTAATATGTGTTACTGAAGAAAGGAAGCGTTGTTCAAACTTCTGTGTGTGTGTGTGTGTGTGTGTGAGAGATGCAGTCGGATCTTGTCCTGACCCCAGCTGTATAGCCCTGCTATTGGTAAAAGCATCATAGGGTTAACAGACAGGGACTGCACGGAAAGGTAAGCTTTCACCTGAACGTTGCAGAACAAGGTTTTGTCTCCCATAAGGTTTTAAAATGCATTGTACAGGTGCTTCATGTCAAATGTTGGTACGATGAAAATGCCCTTGCACTTTATAT
>NC_054560.1:7887495-7905724 GCF_017654505.1 Polyodon spathula
AACAGTCTTGTTTGAATCACTGCTGCCTGAAGCCACTTGTAGAAGCAAAATAGATCTCAAAGTACCTTGTCTTGCATGTAATCTGCTTAACACTCCAGTTTGGTGTGTCATCTGAGCTCTCTTGAGTGGTCACCCTTTACTGCCCTGTAACACCTGTAAGTGGCCTCAGATCATGTAGGCTGCCAATAAGTATTAACAGTATTGATAGTGCTTACACTGGCACACACGCACACGCAGCTTCAGCTGGGATATGGATATTTGAATCACTGTGTCCTTTTTAGAAATTAAATAAACCGTACCTAATAAAATGCATTTGAAGTTGTCGGTCTGTTTTTGTTGCCTACTTCTCCGTGTTTCCAGAACGCCTCTGTGCAGGTGGTAGCACTGCCAGCTGATTGTGTAAACACCCTCTGCCAGTGACCAGACTGGAATTAAAGTCAATAAAGAAATGCATTTTGTGAAACAATCTTACCTGTCAGGTAAAGCAAGACCCCCAGACAAAACAGGCCAATGGCTATATGACGGATCGCTCTGCTGTCCAATAGGAACCAGTCTGCCCTATGGGATAAAGAATTGGGGCAGTGGGAGCAGCACTTGAGAATATACAGAGCAGTGATTTACATTGATGTTTGTCACAACTGGATCATTCCAGGGGGGTGGGCTATATATAATTGTAATCAGTAAATGCAGTGGGACAGTATATTTCGTTTTTATAGTACTGTAATAAATCCTGGTCTCCCGGCCCTTTAAATAGTAACGGGACCCAGAAGCGTGTAATGTACCGTCCGTTTGTTTATGTCCTAATTCAATTTGAATGCTTTGTCCTGGAAGGCATCGGGTCCGTTCAGCGGGCGGCTGAGGGCCAGCGCTTTATTTCTGTGTGACAATGGAACGTGGGAAAGGGCCAGGAGACGTGAGCGGACCGCTTAATGAGAGCGGGTCATTGTGCGACAGGCGAGGGATTCAAACGTGGCCCTGGCTGCAATTATCAGATGCCAGCGGTTCTTTGTATTTATCATCACTTTCCAGTTTTTTTTTTTCTCTATTGTAATAACCGTATTGTATTAAAACATTATTATTATTATTATTATTATTATTATTATTATTATTATTATTATTATTATTGCAACTACTACTGTTGTTATTGATTCAGATTTTTGATTTTATTTTTATACTGTTTCTGGATTTCCACATTGATAAAATACATGTTTTATTTGTTGTATTAAAATCCATGATATTTATTTATTCACCGGGAAGACTGTGTAAAACGTTTTGCCAAGTGTATGGAGCATGCTGTTGTGTTTGCAGTTTCGCAAGATACTTCTGCACCTGACCCAACGCACTTACCAAGAGTTTGAACAAAGTTGCAATCGCTGCATTTAAAGTTACCTGTCAGAATCGACGCCTTCTCTGCAGATCTCCGTGGCAAAGTAACCGTGCAGCAGACAGACCATCACCGAGCTGAGGTTTAGTGTCAGGGACAGGGCGGTGAGGACAGCGGCCACAGGCAGGAGAACCCCGGAGATCTCGGCCGGGATTCCCGAGGGGGGCGAGGTAACATCCTTAATTCCAGCCTGGTTCGACTGCAGCTGAAAAATCAGGATGACGGACAAAGCCGACATGATCGCTGAGAGAATCCCAAGGAACGTAAGAACCGTCAATGAGCGCTGGCTGTAGCTCGAAGGCATTGTGAAACCAAGATGCCGCCAATTGCAAAAACAAACCTTAAAAAAAAATGTTATTGATCTATTTTACACCGCACAGCCTGGCGCAAAATAATTCTTCCCGAGTTGTTCTCTTGCCTCCCTCTCCTTTTTACTTTACTTTTTTCACTCTAAATGTCTGTAGCTGTGTCCAGGTTTAACGATTTACCCTTCTGGCTAATAATTTAGCTTAGCTGCCCTTCATTAGTTTTGCATGGCTGCAGAAATAAGTTAGACTGTTTTTAAAGGACGCGACGGCGCGCTGCTGATGGAGAGAGAGAAGACTGCGCGGCAGAGACTGAGAGAGCATGTGATATACATGCTCTAAATCCACAAGACGAAAAACTTTGCGGTAACAATGGGCATTTTTGAATGAGAAACACGCACAGATTCGTCTAGGTAGCAAATCCAATTGGTAAATATTTTTGCTTCTATGTTCTTTGAGTAACACTGTTGTTTTTTTTCAGACTTTGTCTCCCTGCTAGAATTGGGCAACCCATACAAAAATAGTTTATGTTTTTGTTAGGCTATTTTTGGAAGGAATAGATATTGAGCGCTTATGTTTCTGTGTGCATTAGTCTTGTAACATTATTAATATATATATATATATAGATATATATAGTATATATATATATATATATATATATATATATATATATATATAAATATTATATAAGTATATAATATATACGGTAGTGCCAAACCCGTATAAAATAAAATAATATATCTAACGGTGTTTATATATTCTCTGAAATCTTTGGCTGTGTTTACAGAATGGCTGGGTCGCTGGCAGAGATTTGCTGGTAGTTTTGTTTTTTTGTTTCCCCGTTTTGCACTTCAATAGTCAGACTCAAAAACTTTTCTTTTGAGTGTTTTTCTTCGCCAAACTGTTGCCTTGGAAACGCAGTTGCTCCTCCCTCCCCCCGGCGCGGTGGGGCTCTTTGCCGAGGATCTACAGGCAGCCCGAGAGCAGTTAGCGAAGATGCTGGGTAAGAGAAGGGGCTGCGGAGCTGCGCTTGTGATTAGCCTTGTCTCGGATGCTGTACGCTGTGTGCAAGTTGAAACGATATTTACTTGCATGCATTTACATTAGCTAGCAGATCCCACCTGAGGTGATCTATTTTACACTACAGTGATTGGGCGGCTGAGTTTCAAACACACGCTTGTCAAATATACAGACACCCGGGAAGCTGGAAGTTAATTGCAATAAATAAATAAATAAATAAATAATTGCACAATGTATGTAATTCAAGCGTGATTGTTAGTTAGACCAATTATAATTAATGTTTAGTTAGTCCAATAAAAGGTATCGCCTCCTCTTCGAAATACTGAATGAAACTTAATAAATTCAGTGGAAAATGTTTCGACAAAGTTTTTTTTTTTTTTTTTCCCCCCCAGGGTTTTTAAGCCATGTTAAAAGACTTTTACTGGATTCTTTTTCCATTATGAATGGGTACGTGTTTGTAATATCACACCCAAAGTATAGAAATCCTTTTGTGATTCAACAACTTAGAAGTAGATAGAGAGCGAGTAGACCCACACTTGAAGGCACTGCTGTGCTGTATTTTGAATAATAATAATAAATAATAATAATAATAATAATAATAAATAACAAAGTACATATGAAAATAGTGTCCTCTCTAGCTACTTTTATCACAGGAGAGAATAAACAAAAAACTGTAACCTACAGTCACCATCTTCAAGATATTAACAAAAAATACATTCGAGTAAAGGAAAAAAAAAAAAAACTCCTTGATATCTAATCTAGTATTGTTTTTAAGCACGCGAAATACAATTCCCTGTTGCAAACGTGGTAACAAACAACAACTCAAAAAGTTACATTTAGACTCTGCCCGCACATAGTAACACTACACATAGCTGCATTGTACAGCTTATAGTTAACCACAAGGGGGCGACAAAGACTCTCTTGGTTTTGATAGTGGGCAGCAATATTTAGCCCTTTCATGCCTGAAATATTGAAAACAGCTTGCATTCACGTGCTTCACCCCTGCGCTGTACAGGTCATTGCTCTGTGGGGGGGGGGGGGGGGGTGTTTGGGGTTGCTTGTGCTGCAGGGGTGATCTCAGGGAGCTGGCTGGATGGAGATAAGGCCATGGCTATGGGTGAGGGCTGTAGTCTGAACCACAGTTTAACAGGCTCTGTGTCCAGGCAGGCTATTTGTGAGCTCTGTGGCCTCACCACACACTCCGAAATGGCAGCTAGCAGTAAAGTGGAAAGCAGAAGTGAGCAGTTTGAGGAAAAAAAACAAAAAAAAAGTCTAAACTTGAGCTCCTTCCAAAGGGCTTCCTTCCTCTCTGAGAAGTGATGCTGTTTCAAACGCAACTGAACCAAACGCTGCTGTTGGTCGGGGCAGTTCTCGATTTATTTTGGTAGAAAGATCCTTATTTGAAGTTCCTAGTAACAAACTTCATCACCGTCATGGGTTTACCCAGCTTTTGCTTCTCCCGTGTGCAATTTTGCAATTAAAAAAAAACAAAAAAAAACAGAATCGCATGTAGATGAGAGCGACAGAGATCGCAGAATCTCTCGTACCATGTCAGATGTGGAGTTTGTATTGTAACATGCCTGTATCAGTGTGGTGTGCTTCTAGCTCCTGTATCCCTGGGCATGTCTGCTGTGCAGGTGATTAAGCATTGAGCTGCACCACTGCAGCCTCCCTCACTCTCTGCAGGATTGCAAAGCCAGGAGTCTGTCGGGCCCCTCCAGCTCTTTAGAGGAATACAGGCGATCAGTTTGCAACTCCATTCCCACATATTGCCGACTGTTGCATCAGATCCATTGCAACAGAGTGTGCAGAATGAAACACTGGGAGTGCACTGGATGTGCTGCAGCCAGGGTGCTTTGATTGCAGACCAAGGGTGGCTAGCAGTTATGAGATTAATTAGGCTTATTTTACACTAGTGTTATTTTTCTTGTTTTAATGTATTTAAATATCTTGTATAATATATATAAAGCATTGCAAGGTGTAGTGAAAGTGTGGTACAAAGCATTGTAAACCATGTATAAGCCAGGTGTAAGCTTGGTAAACTGTAAACTTACTGTGCCAGTTTTCCATAAACTTTTGCACGGGTGCTCTGTGGTAAGCTATTCTCCATTTCCATCACCATCAATCCAGCAACTTTCATGATGACTGAAATGCACAATTATTATGAGGGGGGAAAAAAAATCTCCTATCTACTTCATTATGCTCCAAAATATATATATAACTTCCAGCAGATTTGTACGTCCCTCTGCCAACCAATTGTTGTTGATCACAGAATGTATTATTATTATTACCTGCAGCATTTGTCTCGGCTTTTGACAGATGATGTCAGAATTATGACAGCCACGGTGACAGCCTAATTGCCACCTGTCTCAGAATGGTGCAGAAACAGTGCGTCCGTCTGTATGTGTGAGCACAGAACATGAGGAATAGCATTGACCGGAGAAAGTCATTTGGGCAAGCAAGCAAGTACAGGACAATCTGCTGGTGGCAACGTATCATCCATCCCAATTATCTGCCATTCCCACTCTTACTGCTTGTCATTAGCATCTGTTTTAGCAGAGAAAGCAACCTCATCCCCCCTTACAGCTATTTCAAGACCCCTAACGCTAAGCAGCCTCCAGAGGTAGCCTCTATTTGTGCTGCTGTGTGAGACCGTTATTAACTGTAACTGTGGTTTGATGCACACTTTAGAAAAAAAAAGTGTTGTCAAATAATTAGAAACTTGCATTCACACAGCGCTTTTTTTCATTTTATTTGATAATGCATATATGTTTTTTTTTTTTTTTTTCAGAGTTATGGCAGGTCAGCTTTTCAAACTCCATAGAGTTCACGCGATCTGTTTGGTTTTTCTAAAAATGTAATAAAAAAGAATGTGTGAGTGAAGGGGATATAATGGAAGAACAAGTGTTTTTTTTTGTTTGTTTGTTTGTTAGTTTGTTTGTTTTTTAAATACAAACAGGTTTAACAGTTTCCAAAACAGAAATTGCTGTAAAAGTTCCACTTCCACGAGTCGAGTGCAATTTGACCCCCCCCCCCCCCCCCACCCCCCCCCCCCCACCCCCCCCCACCCCCAACCCCACCCCCCCCCCCCCCCCCCCCCCCCCCCCCCCCCCCCCCCCCCCCCCCCCCCCCCCCCCCCCCCCCCGCCTTTCCAGTAAAGACCCAGAAGTTAAATGTGTCCTTTCAACATACGCATGCACTGCAGACACCAAAACCAACAGCGGACAGGCAAAATAAATCCACCTTTTATTCCTGTGTCCGAAAGAGACATGCAAAGCGAGTCGGATTGTTCTTCGTTTGAAACATCTCTCTTTGAATTTGCATTATTTCTTCTGCTGTGGTTGCAGCTGCAGCTCTCCTTTACAGTATTAACATACCAAGAAATACATTTCAGATGCAAGCCTACACATTGACTGAAGAGATTATAATAAGGCATGCTAATAGCATGCATAACCCATTTTAATTTTTTAATGTGAGAGAGGGCTACAGCAGACTCCAAGGATCAATTATCGTTTGGAGTTGTGCTAAGCTGTTAATTACACTCCTAGGGATGGGAAGCAACTAGCAGTGTCTTCTTTTCCTGTTAAAATTATTCGAACAGATCCTGCTTGGGGTAAACCTAGCTTAGATGTTATTTATGTATCGTTTATGCTGACTGTTCTAAATGAATGTTTTTAATTGAATAGTTTTTTTTTTTTTTTGAAAGGCTGTAAATCGAATGACTTGCATAATGTTGCACTCAAAGTGTTCAGGTGGTTTGGTAGCATGTTGGTCTCATTAGAGAGGTGATTTAACAGTGGCTTGGTGCATTTAGCACTGCTGATGGTGGTCTTAATATTGAAAGTGACTTTATATTGCCGTTAAGAAGAGCAAACTGGCTAATTGTGAGATAGCCTTTTTACCAAGGTGGTCCTAAAGCCAGGGTTTACTGTACTGTGGATGTGAGAACTGAATCCTTTTCTTATGTATGCAATACATTTTTTAGCCATGCTTCCACATTGCTTTTACCTTGGTTTCTAACACCCATTACTACACTTCGTCATGCATTGACCATGCTCGGGTTGACAGGACCCAGGAAAGTCTGCAAAGAGGTGCAGTCTTTGTAAAACCGAGATCTCTCCTGATTTGCATGAGTTAAAGATCTTGCTGCACTGGTCAAAGAATTGAGGAAGTATCACTGCCCTGGTGAAGTTCCCCCAGAAGATGAGGCTATGCTTCCTCCCCTCCCTGGGACAGGAGATCTTTGCAAAACAAGCATGCATGCAGGGTAAAAGAGCTGTCCTGTGTGTCTCAATCAATCATCAGTCCTTTGGATATATCACTTCATTAAGTCTGTATTGCACTGCATAGAACACAGTACACAGTGTTGTACTTTTTATGTTGAATATTCACAAGTGTAATTACAGGAAATGCATGCTGAATGTTTGTGAATTGCATTTAAAGTATGGTGCCCTATAAGAAATAATATAACACATTTCAGGTATTGAAATAAGACTCCCTTTGCAGATGCAGATTCAGTTTTAACCATTCCTGGTTTCATTGTGAGTTTAATAAGACACACCTGAGCTTGTTACCTACACACTGCGACTAGCCAGGCTTTAAAACCTGGGATGGGGAAACTGCTACGCAAGAGGGGTCTTATTTCCATCCCTGCATTTAACAAATGTACATACACTGGTCAATATATGCTATGTCCTTGATCGGCACGTGTGTACATTCCAATGGTAAGGGTTACTGAAACATTATAAAGCATGCATGCCAACAGTCCCTACATCAGGGGTCTCATCATCAGAGCTACTGTGGCTGCTGGTTTTCGTTTCAACCAATCTCTCAGTTACTTAATTGAACCAGTTATTGGCTTAATTAGTCCAGATTAACAGGTGTTCCAGATCTTTAATCACTGATGATGTAAAGACCCCTGCTGGATAGGGGCTCTCCAGGACCAGGGTTGGACACCCCAGCCCTATATGGTTGGGACAGTCAAGATTTTCGTCCCACGTCCAGATGCATAGGAAGAAAGTTACCCATAGAAAAAAAATCATTTATTGTGCACAGTAGAGTTAGTGAAAACCACACGCTGTGCTCTTGGTGCGGCTGAGACACATCTGCTGATATAAAGGGAAGAACGCTTCATTGGGTCTATTTTTACTTTTTTTTACTGTCATGGTGGCCGTGTCGTGTTGAGTGTTGGGGGGGGGGGGGGGGGGGGGATAAGTCTTCTATATGATAAGAAGCGTTTTTTGCGTATGACTCGTCCTATGTGTGCACACAGAACTGACAACATTTTGCATGTGAGCAGTTGTGACGTTAATGTACACTTTATTTACATGTTGACACAATAACCCAGCCAAGTGCATTCTAATATAAACTAACAGATCATGGAATATGAATTAGCAATTAAGAAAATGAATAATTAAGGTCCCGCTGCCTGCTCACATACTGTAAATAGGAATCAACAAGTGGGCGGGGTAATGATGCTGGAATAACACAGTGGACCAATGGTCTCGCTTGAGGGGGCGTGACTATGTAAATTAGGCAAAGCAGTGAGGCAATCGGCGCCGGGGAGACCCACGCTGAATGTCATCAGCCAGCATCCCTGAGTTGAGAAGCTTCAGCCTGGGTCACGGTAGGGTATGAGCGGTCATTGGTGATACAGTAACTAACGAACAGCAGCACAGTGCCATTGCACACAGCCACTCGCTGTTATTATAAACAAATAAAACTTTGGAATTGAGAGCACGGTGCAACAAGAAAGACAAAGTAACAGGCAGCTTTGAAGCTGAGTTCCGTGCTCTGTAGAAATTGTGTATATAAATTTACCTACTATATTTGTATATCCTGAATCTCTTGGAGACTTCAAAGGAGCCGATAACTGCATGTGCGTGGTCACGCTGAATACACAGCAGTGCTAAGGTGAGTACTGTAGTTTAGAACAGGTAATAGTGCTAGAAATACAGTATGTGTTTTGGAATATAATGTTGCAATCGTGTATTGCAGTTATTGTGAAAACTAAAAAAAAAAAAAAAAACTTTCAGTGTCATACGTCATGTAATGACTGGATAGGTATGGTTATTTAAAATGTATAACGAAGAAACGGCATGGCGTTAAAGGGTTGTCTATATGTGACAGCATATATAATAATAAATCGCAATTGTTCTTACAGTACGTTGTATAAATACGCAAGCATTGCAGTAGAGTATAGCCGGTGAGCGTTGACGTTGCATTTATAGCCGGGTTGACTCTTCCGATGCACCACCGCACAGGTCAGCGTATTTTGAGGTCCAGTTCCGTGGCGATTGTGCGGTGCGGTAAGTACGTTGTATTTTGATACTAACTACTTCCAGCACAGCGCTTACAAGAGCGGTGTGTGTAGTGTAGTTACCAAACCGAAACTCGAAAATAAAACGAAGTGAAGCCTTTTAGAGGTTTTTGTTTGTTATATCCCTAAAGACATCTCTGAAGGTACAGCTGTACAAGAGTTAAGATCAGGGGGGTCCAATCCCGGTTCTGGAGGGCTATTCCACTCCAGGTTTAACCGGTACAAAGATATCACGAACTGCTGCAGGTTTTGTATGGAGGTTTAATTAGCACAATTAAACAAGTCAGAGCAGGGTTGGAACAAAGACCAGGAGTGGAAAACCCAACTTTGGAGGGCTAGGATCTCTAACAAGGGGGCCAAAGCTGATGCATCCACTCCTGGGCTTTGTTCCAACCCTGTTCTAAATTGTTTGATTGAACCAAATAAACAAACCTCCAATCCAGACCCTGAAGTAGTTCATTATATAATTTTAAATAAAACCTGCTATTGATTCTGAATTAGTCCAATTATATTTTAATGTACTTCTTTTTTTTTAAATATACTTAATATCTATCTATCTATCTATCTATCTATCTATCTATCTATCTATCTATCTATCTATCTCCTGACTTTCCGTGTTAACACCATTTTCGGGGTGAAATGAGGTTTAACTGTAATTTTAAAAAGATCTGTTTCTGGGTATAATTTGGGCTTTATTGGGTTTAACCCATGACACAGAACTTCTAAAGGTCTTAAATGAGTCAGAACTAGCAGAGCAGTGCTGGAGTCCCACTGAGTCTCAGCATGCCTTCATTTCAGCCCTTCCCTTTTGCAGCAGGGTGAAGTGGGTGATGTGGGTGAAGTGGGTGATGTGGGTGAAGTGGGTGAACCACATTTCTGTGTCACGGCTTAATTCAGAACCTATTAACAGCAACCCAAACATGGGTCTAGCTATAAATACCAAACGGGATTGGACAGGGGTTCAAGGGACAGGCCTCTGCAGACGTCCCGTCAGGGAAGGCATCAGCACTCTTCCAAATTAAACCTGAGCCTCAAATCAAAAAAGCTGCTTATTTTCGACTGATTAAACACGAATCTCAGAAGACTGCTTCAATCTACTATATATTAAAGTAAAACTTGAAATACAAAATGCAAGTTAGCGCTTCTAATAAACTTTGTAATGATCTAAATCAGGGGAGGGGCAAAGCTGGTCCTTCCACTCCTGGTCTTTGTTCCAGCCCTGTTCTAAATTGTTTAATTGAACCAATTCAACCTCCATCCAGACCCTGAAGCAGTTCGTCATTATACCTGTTAAACCTGGGGCGGAATGACCCTCCAGGATCGGGATTAGACACCCCTGTTCTAAACAGTGGCAGATCCCAATACCAATCTAAAATTTGTAAACCATTTTTTTGAGGATCTCAGGTGTGCGTGTGCTTATTGTATGTAGGGCTGTATTGTTCATACAGGGTTCATGTCAGCATTGCAGTAGATTATGCATTTCCACATCATACAAAACCTGTAAGATGTGCGATTATACAACTTATCAGACAATTCACATGATCTGATGAATCCATTACAGGACAAGATCAGCAGTAACAACCCTGCTTTATTTGTTTGTCTTTTCAAGGCCTTTGCAATGTGCAGCATCCTGTAGTCAGTTACTGTTATTCTTATTTATTTATATATTTATTTTTTTTGTATTTATATTCTGTATTTATTATCCCCCCATATAATAAGTGTAAGCAATTCAAAAGTTGTTTTACTTTACCCTATGCCATAGAAGTCAATTGGGCCTCTGGGCTATATATGCCTATTAAGCACTGTTATAAGATTCTATTCAGCAGTCTTTCCACATTTACTGAACCCTTAGTTCACATTGAAGAGACTGCAGCTCACTACACTCTACACAATGCATGCATGTATTCCCTCTGAGAGTCTGCAGTACAAATATGTATCTGCGAACCCTACAGGAAATAGACTACAAACTACTACAAAAAAAGGGAATCTTGATGTCGGGATCCTTCTCTTTTTTGAGAACAATGCAAATAGCACAGTGCGGTTTTATCATTGTCTTCATTGGAGGACAGACTACTTTGTGATTTTGCTCAGCGCAAAACATGTAAAGACGGAGCTGTTTGTGGGCAGCAGCGGAGCGTCATCTCAGAGTAATTAGGAGCCCTGCCTAAGTGACTGTAGGAGAGAGGGCCCCCTGGGGCCACTGTGTTTGTGTTGCTCTGTTCCATTGCTGCTCTCGGCACACCAGGCTCCTGGCTAGAGCAGAGGAAGTGGGGGCCCAGGAGAGTTGGGGTGGGGAGGCAGGTGTGATGACGGAGTGGGGATAGTGCAATCATTGAATCATTTCATGGCTCTGTTATGCACCTGTTCTGAGCTGTGCCCTAGAAACAGCACCAGCAGCAGCAGTCCATACTCCCTTCAAATTGATCATATCCCTTATACAAGCTTACCTCTGTAAACGTGCACGGTAATGCTGCAGTATTCCTTTCTGCTTTTCCAATGTTTATAGTATGTATCTGCCATGGTTTGCCACATTTTGCAATACGCTGTGTCGTACCTCTCTGGGCTTTACAGCGCTTACTGTGCTTTACCATCTTTTCACTAGGATTATTACATTGCTGTGTTAAGCTTTTATAAAGGGTACCCCAGTTGCCTAGAAGTTATCCTGCAATTAGTATCTTAGATTGCATTGTGAAACCTGCTAGGTTGAAAGCATTACAAACTGCACCATGGATCAGTAACCATACAGTTACTTTGCATCATTTACAGAATTACTGCTTCAGTAGCGGTGAGCTCTAATATTTAAAAAAAAAAGCCATTGCAGTAGATTGCTGTGTGCAATACAAAGCATTCTGCATCTGTGCAGGGCTCTGTTTTGTGGACACTGACGTTTCGTGGTTTTTATTTTATTTTCTTCTCTCTTCCGGGTCCCAGACTGAGTTTAAAAGCAGTTGAGAATCCTGTCTATTGCGTAGACCATCAATTAGCCTGTGGTTTTTATACAGTACAGGGATAGCTAGAATCAGCAAGCATTGGGATGTGTGTGAATTTAATTGAGTGTGTTTTGTGGCAAACCTGCAAAGCCACATAGAAGTTAATTCTCTCTGTCTCTCGCTTTTTCTCACTCATATATATATATATATATATATATATATATATATATATATATATATATATATATATATATACACACACACACACACACGCGCACATTTGCCTGTGTGTTATTACTGTATAGGCAGGGAAGAGATCCACATTAAACTATTGCACAGTATTCAGTTTAGGCCACACATTTTAAATATACAAAAAGCAATTATCTCCAAGTCTATTAACCAGACAACTGGCTGGTCCCAATAAAACATGTTGTTTTGGTATGTAATTACCAGGCTAGAATATACTTAGTTTTAATAAAAAACAGTACATTTTGAATCCGTGTTCATTTTTTAAACAGGGTGTAAGATGCCCTGGCTCAAGGGGCAAACCCGGTGTATACTTTATAAGGCAATACTGGCAGCAGAGCGGAGTGCAGAGGAATGCCCCAAATGCCTCAGTGTCGTGTGGGGGAGGACAGATGTCTGATCCCTGGGGGGTCATGGGAACAGTGGCACCGTATCCGTTCCGAAATTGAAATAAAAGCTCTGTGGCTAAATATAGCAGCGGTCCTCATACATCAAATCCAGGAGAACATTTTCCCTGGATTGTAATTGGCATTGGGATCGATGTCAACAGAACTGGCTGGAGCTTCCTGAGTGAGGATCCTGGGTAGGATGGGTTCTGTTAGCAGTGGAAAGCTAGGCTGTTCTCTCGCGGGTCCATTCGGACAGTATTTAAAACAAAGCCTAACTGGGTCCAGAACAACATGCAGGGCTGGAAATCAGACTCCTATTGCATAGCAGTTTCACCCATTCCAGGTTTTATTATGTGCGTGATTAGCCCCAGTGTATAGGTAACAAGTGTCTTATTAAACTCACAGTGAAACCAGGAATGCCTCAAACTGCTGTTTGCTAGGATGCGATTAGTTGAACAAAGAATTGAAATATTAACTGTTTTCCTATACAGTGTCATTTCTTTACATTCTGCACATATTTTCTAAGACTTCACAAACGTCTTGTTTTCCATTAAAGTTTAGTGGCAGGCTGGGATTGTAATAAGAGCTATCAGTTGTTGGCTAGGACCTGAATTAATTAAAATCACTGTGGTGCCTGAACCATTCTATAGTACAGCTACGGGCTGTAGTTCCGTTCCACACCTTACTCTGTCGGCCACATTGGAGATTCAGGATTGCAGAGATGAAGGTTCCCTGCAGGTACTGTGTTTTAAAAACGCACTGTGAAAGTGTCCTTCACACAGCGTGACATAGGGAACTTGATTGTGCTGAGAGTCAGTGAGTGAGGGATCTGTGTGTTGTGTTAGAGGCAGCCTGCCCTACATTTGTGTAAGGAGTCAAGTGAATGTATTTTGATGCTGCGGTTATTTTGTTTGAAAGTAAATGTAAGGTGTTTTGGGAGGTACAGATTATTTCAAGCAAATCGGAAAGGCTCCACTCCTTTTTGGGGACCTTTTGACCCTGCAGGGGTCCTTCTGTGCTGCACTTTGATCTGGCTGCATAATATAAACAATGTCTCAGATTTAAAAGGAAATTATAAAGTGCAAATTTAGACTCCAAGCAAGTATGGAGTCATTTATTGTGTTATTATGCATTCCCTTAATGTGAGGGCAGCCCTGGCCTCCAGCGACATGCAAAATTCTCCATCACATTTGCTTGGTTACGAACCAGCCTTATATCCCTCAGGCCTCCCTGGGGGCAACCTGAGAGATAGTGCTGCTGTAAACAGGAGCCCTGGGGCCTCCTGCCAACCAAGAAGTCCTGTCTGCTTTCCATTGGAGGTGCCACCTGTCTCCTAGTGGAATATCGGGCAGGTAATAATCTACAGTGAGAATACTTTATAATAATCTACAGTGAGAATACTTTATAATTCAAAACCAAGAAACTGAATGTGTAGCCTCTACACAAAACACATCTAAAACCATGCTTTTAAAACCATTTCTTTACTGAGACAGCTCTGAGTGGCGGTTCTATTATTGAGACAGCTCTGAGTGGCGGTTCTATTATTGAGACAGCTCTGAGTGGCGGTTCTATTATTGAGACAGCTCTGAGTGGCGGTTCTATTATTGAGACAGCTCTGAGTGGCGGTTCTATTATTGAGACAGCTCTGAGTGGCGGTTCTATTATTGAGACAGCTCTGAGTGGCGGTTCTATTATTGAGACATCTTCATTTCATCGTCTCTGAAGGAAACTCAAAGGGCTGTCCACCGTTGTCTTTGATTTCCTCATTCCGGGACAGTCACGCGAGGCTGGGACCTATTAACTGCGGTTTGCACCTGCTCGGTTACATACTATGCAGTAGACCCAACCCTTGAAGGCCTTCTCAACAGCTGATCAGTGTCTTATTTATGAATGAGGCTTTGACTGAACCCCTCCAGGTTATTCCTTTACAGTGTCATTATCACAGGTGATATCACACTATTTCAGTGGCAAGAGCCCAGAGGGTTTAATCTAACCTCTAATTAGAGAACAGCATTAAAGGGTCATCACAGCTAATTAGGAATCCCTTATGGGGAGGCAAAACAGGGAACATTAATTGTGTTAAGACAAAAAAAAAAAATCTCTTTAACATCAGCATCAAAGTTTTGTTTTATTCTGATTTGGATGACATGAGCGTGTGAAGCTAGAAAGGGGTCAGTTTTAATGATCTGACTACCAACCCCCTTTAGGGTCAATTAGAATTAGAACTACAATTACATCATTGCTTGCTGAAATTGTAATTCCAATAACAATACAGTTTTGTTCAATTACAATTACAGCTCCAATTATGCTGCAGTAATTACAATTATTAATTACAATGACACTAAAAAGGAACATTGTACACACGTGAACATGTTTACTCTATTTATAACCAAGCAATAATCACAGGTACAAATACAGAAGCATGCTATTCATAACTTGCATTTTTTTTTTTTCAAACAAATGTGGTCACCAGAAGTGGTTGAAAATACAGGAATAACGTCAGATAAATGCAGAATCGAAGTGTAATCGATCAAGCATAATTAGAATTACAATTACAGTGTAATTGCATTTAATTGTGATTTACATAATTACAGTGTAATTGACTCCAGTCCTGGTCGGGAGTGAGGCTGGTTTAGGAGTTCTGGTATAGCCAGGGGTTTATTTGTGCCGGATCGCACCGGATCCCAGATCATGTCTTTGAACGTGTCTTTGGCACACTCAGTCATTTCCACTTGTCACTTGTACCTTCCATATAAAGTTCACTGAGCACATCGCTC
This sequence comes from Polyodon spathula, assembly GCF_017654505.1. NCBI lineage: Eukaryota > Metazoa > Chordata > Actinopteri > Acipenseriformes > Polyodontidae > Polyodon > Polyodon spathula. The sequence goes on from NC_054560.1 coordinate 7,902,866, forward strand.
AGCATCACATGACTCCCAATTATTCTCCACTTAGAGCTGTAAAACTCTCTCGCTCCAGTTGCTGGTCCACTTGGCATACGTGATCATTTCTCTACAAGCCGTATAGAGATGAGCCGATGGGAAGTGCAGGCTCTCATTGGGAATGTACCTGAGTCCGAGGGTCCTGCCTGCTGTGCAGCTGGACAGTGGTTTAGAGCCTTGCCCTGTCTCTGAACCAGGGGAGGGGAAAGCTCAGCAGAGAAGCACGGCACACATGCAACAACACCAGCAGGCTTAACCCTTTCAGGCATGGCGACCTCATATGCGGATGGATGAAAAACCTTCTAGTCTTTATATGGGGAATATGGAAGACCCAAATGCATGCCCTCATGTGAGAATGCCATTTATCCCCATGTAAAGCAGTGGAAAAAATGAGAAAACATTTTCAAATGAAAAATAGATGTATTATGTGTCCAAAACTGATTTCAAAACTTCAGGCATGATAATGGAACGCTAACCTCTTCCCTCTTATTAGCACCACCGTTCCCCTTTCCCTTATAAAACTTTACCATAGTAAAAGCATAGTAAAGTGTAATGAAGCAAAGTGAAAGCATGGTAAAGCATAGGTGAGCATTGTGAAGCCCAGAGAGATATGGTAAAAAAAAAAAAAAAAAAAAAAACCATAGTAAAGTATGGTAAAGTCATAATTATACAAATGGCAAAGCTGCAAACTCACTGTGCAGATACATTATGGTAAGCTTTGATAATGGATTCCTCTGATTCTTAGATTGTATTTGTTACTGTATTTTTACTTTCAGTGTGCATTATTACACTTTGCTGTGCTTTTACTATCGGAAACTTTTATAAGGGTTAGTTTACCCTATTTTTTGAATATGCTTTTTTAATAGCTTCTCAGTGCTTTACCAGACCTCTTAGTGCTTTACCAGACCTCTCTGTGCTTTACCAGACCTCTTAGTGCTTTACCAGACCTCTCTGTGCTTTACCATACCTCTCAGTGCTTTACCAGACCTCCCTGTGCTTTACAATGCTTCCCTATGCTTTACCATACCTCTCTGTGCTTTACAATGCTTCCCTATGCTTTACCAGACCTCTCTGTGCTTTACAATGCTTCCCTATGCTTTACCAGACCTCTCTGTGCTTTACAATGCTTCCTTGTGCTTTACCATACCTCTCTGTGCTTTACAATGCTTCCCTATGCTTTACCAGACCTCTCTGTGCTTTACAATGCTTCCCTATGCTTTACCAGACCTCTCTGTGCTTTACAATGCTTCCCTATGCTTTACCATACCTCTCTGTGCTTTACAATGCTTCCCTATACTTTACCCTGCTTTGTTGCTCTTTGCTGTGCTTTTACTATTGGACACTTTTATAAGATATTTCCTGTCTGTCTGTTCATTTGAACCAATCACGAGCGAGAGGGAAGGCGGGTGGCCAGTGCTGTGAATGTTTAGAAGCCGGTTGGGTATATATAACCCCGGTTCTCAGAAGCACCAACAGTGGTCCCGGGACACTACAGAGCGTGGGGGCGTGTGGATACATTCAGGAAATTCCCCTCCTAAGCAGGCCAGCTTCACTAATAATAGCTGACCTAAGCTGACACATTGACTGCTGCCATTTCCCATAGAAATCATTCATAGTTTCTCTCAATATACCATTAGTTGGGGTTTCTGTTTTTAGTAGCTCTGGCACAGAAAAACCTCATATTCTCATCACAGAGTAGCTCCAGCCCTCCATTACTTTTAACTGTACTGTATAAATCTCCCCAAAACTTGTGCAGAAGACATCCGAAAGGTTCTCCTAACTGATATTCCTGTGGATTACAGGTGCCTGTTTCAGCAATGCTAGGGTAAATTAAATAGTTTTGAGCCAGTTTCTTAGATAAAACTACAAGAAACTACGATGAGCTCATCTTTGTAAAGCACTTTGGCTGTGAAAGGTGCTGTTGAAGTCCAAGATTGCTGCCGTGTTTATTAACTTTAAGAACAACACATTTAGCCCCATGACATGGAGGATCAATGACTGGTGAATTGTCCATGGGAAATGCATAGCTTCAACATGGGGCAAGTTTAAAGTGAAAATGTTCTGGGTTAAACTTTTCAGGGATGGAAATAAGACTCCTGTTGCATAGCAGTTTCACCCATTCCAAGTTTTAACATGAGCTTGATTAGCCATGGCATATAGGTAACAAGCACAGGTGTGTCTTATTAAACTTGAAGCAAAACCAGGAATGGATCAACCTGCTGTGCACTGGGAGTCTTATTCCCATCCCTGCTTGTATCAGGATCATTTGGGGAAATTAGGCCAACTGGACTTTCTTGTGTCTCATCTCAGAACCTGAATCAGGGCTGAGGTGCGAGGATGGGGAGGAAGAAGATCCAGATCTCCAGGATAATGGACCAGCGCAACAGACAGGTAGATATTCACTCATTTACTCAGAGCCCATCGCAGTGCAGGCTGCATGGGAATTCCTGCACATTAGGGACTTAATCCTATCTTTTATTTGTGTGTGCTTTTAAGGTAAACGTTTGCATATCTGACTTTCTCAAACCGCCTGACAGACCAGGACTGAGTTCAGTGCTTTTTGTTACCCTGCCCGCCCCCTGGGCTCTCAGCAGTGCAGTGAATATGGGGCCCCTGTGTTGCTGTCCTGCAGGTGACGTTCACGAAGCGCAAGTTCGGTCTGATGAAGAAGGCGTACGAGCTGAGCGTGCTCTGTGACTGCGAGATCGCACTCATCGTCTTCAACAGCAACAACCGACTGTTCCAATACGCCAGCACAGACATGGACAAGGTGCTGCTGAAATACACGGAGTACAGCGAACCGCACGAGAGCAGGACCAACACGGACATCCTGGAGGT
>NC_054560.1:7906224-7908724 GCF_017654505.1 Polyodon spathula
CAGGCATTGGCTAGGCTTGGAGACTTAGTTATCTGCTCACTTTTACTTCTGTTTTGTGTTCTTCCCATGCTGCATCACTCAGTACAAGCACCATTTATAACTAAGAAAAGGAGCTTTGCTGGTATCTGTTGAAAAGCTATAAAAGTTTAACCAAGTGAGTGCTAAACAAAAACTTGTTTTAAATTTTTTTTTTTTTTCTAAAGAGAAACTGGACTAGAAGTACCATAATGCATTAGGATGCAAGTTAAAAAAAATAATTACAGTTCAAGGAACCGTCCTTGTGAACCCGCATTCTTGTGGTCTCGCGAAGTATAAACGTCGTCTTGCAGATTTCTCGTGTTTGAATGATGTTCTTGGTTTGTTGCAGAGGGGGCTGTACCCAGGGATGCACACAGGAAGCCAGGTGGTTGCCACGGGGAAAGCGGGTTTAGTTGGGTACACACTGTCTGCTGCAGGGCCACCAGGTGAGAGAGAGAGCTGACCAGAGATCACATGGGCATTGATTCCGCACAGGCGAGCGCTCACAATCAGGGTCCTTTGAAGCTGGGCAACCTCGTGCCACTGCAATGCTGAAAAATGACCTCATGAGAAATATAGAACAGTGCTCCTGTGGACAACACACACATAGTGACACTGTGCAGCAGTCCTGGCATAGCAGTTAATAACCATACCCTTCGTTAATGCCTGCACTAGCTCACTATTCCTCTGATTACTGTGCTGTTGAACTTTTAATCTCTAGGGCATTTTCTTAGCCTTGAAATGCTTCTCTGGAGGTGAAATATACCAAAATAACATAGCTAGGAAACAAAGATACAAAACATGATGCCTTTGAATCATAATGAATTGATCTTATCGATTAGCTAAGAATATATGATTCATCAGCTATATATATATATATATATATATATATATATATATATATATATATATATATATATAAAATCACGTCATCAATATGTTATTTTTTGTTTGTTTATTTGTAGAATATTCCCAACCAGGATTTGCCCATTCAGTGTCACTACAACGCAATCCAGTCAGTCCCTGGCATCAGTCACAACACCAGGACATGCCCGCCATGCCACACAGCATGGGGTAAGTGAACAAATCTAGACCCAGGCTGTCCAGTGAGTGGGGAACAGTTTCATAGCCTCAAACAGCTAGAAGTTAGAATGGAACTTTGTGGGAAATCAGCCAGCTGAAATGAGGTCACAGTGTGGCAGGAATTTCATCAGTTGTCCAACAGTGCCATCTACTGGATGTTTATGAAAGTGTGTTTGGTCCATGTTTGACCATTGCTTTTCGATGTGTGACTCAAGCAACCCAAACCTGATGAAAAAACACGTGTAGTTTTTGAAAGCTTTACTGAAACCCCAATCTTCTACATGATCAAAAACTTCGAAAGACTGAAAGCTTTACTGAAACCCCATATCTACATGACTTATTTTTGACAGTTTTTGTATATATATATATATATATATATATATATATATATATATATATATATATATATATATATATATATATATATATATATATATATATATATATATATTATAATATATATTATATATATATATATATAATATATATATATATATATATATATATATATATATATGGGTATATATATATATATATATATATATATATATATATATATATTCATATATATATATATATTATAATATATCTAGTCAGGTTGTTGCCCGTCGTTGTGTTAAAACGGGATACACCCCATTGTCTATCTGCACTAGACAGGAAATGATAGATAGATATATAGATATATATATATATATATATATAGATATATATATATATAAACATATATATAGTGACCTTGGTGGGGGTAGAATGCTGACAGCAATATGATTGGTTTTTTTTTTAGCCATCTTGCTTCTTACAGGATATCTAGCGGTGTCGGCCCCTTTCTTGGACAGAACCCGACTCCGACCCCCCCTCTCGCTACCCCTCCTCCACAGTCTCTGAGCGTCTGCATCAAATCAGAGCGCCTCTCTCCGGTCAACACCTGCTCCTCGGCCACGCCCCCGCAGCACCACCTCACCCGGCACTCTCCAATCAGCAACCCCGATTCCACAGACACCGCCCCGCTGGACAGCTACCTGGCAAATCAGAGGGACAACTACCTGAAGGGCGGGTACTCCTGCCCACTGATGCCTGAGGGCAAAGGAGGGCTGCCTGGCAGGAGGTTAGAAATCACAGAGGACTGGCAGAGATAACAGGGCCTGTCATTTTGGTTTTATTTTACAGGAAAACCTCTCTTATCCAAACTGATTGGGATCAGGGTGCGTCCAAAACAGTGTAACTGTTCGGATAATCGGATTAAAACTGTAAAACTGTTTAAATGTCTTTTCTCAATCAAGGAACCCCCTATCTGTAAATATATAACACACAACTATGGCCAAACGTTTTGCATCACGTCATCAAAGAAAGCAGAAAATGATATTTCATGTTCATTTTTGTCAGTTTTTTTCGTTATGGA